>NW_015389734.1:158437-170607 GCF_001527695.2 Protobothrops mucrosquamatus | reverse complement strand
TTGTCCAAAATGGTATAGGGTTTCCTGCCTGAGCAGGGGGTTGGACTAGATGACCTTCAAGGTCCCTTCCAACTTTACTATTATTATTATTATTATTATTATTATTATTATTATTATTATTATTATTATTATTATTATTATTATTATTATTATTATTATTATTATTATTATTATTATTATTATTATTATTATTATTATTGCTATAAAGAACCAGTTTTGCCTCTGTCTCAACTTCTCTCTTATCCAGGTGTGTTTTCAGGTTTCAGGATTTGAGACTGACACATTCTGTCATGATGTCAATGGAGCCACTCACTTATCTTTGTGTCAGGATAATAATAAGTTAAACAGCTTATGTAAAGACGTAATGTAATGTGGATGATGCAATGATAGGATGATGCAATATTAGGAATGACTCAGCAGGGTCTGTGTCTGTGTCTTTAAGAAGCTGAGTATAAAAGGAAAGTTTGTTCCTGGAGTTTTTCTCTCTTATCCTTTGACTGCTGTAAATGCTGTGTATTTCAGTTTGCTGTTTCATCACATGTATGTACCTTATTTCTAGTGTATATTTGTAGATAGTGTAATATAAACCACCATTTAATACAAATCACTGTGTACTGCATTTACTCCTGGGTTACCTCAGCGCAATGAGACTGTGCATGCTCTGACACTTTGGCTTAGTGGTGAAGTTACAACCACCATTTGGGATGCATGCCACTTTGATTGGCCATCAGATTGCCTCTTCCTGATGTGGAGGTTCAGATTAGAGGTTTACCCATTTTTTTTCAGACTTCAGAATCTGCTATTTTATTATAATAATAAACAAGAGGCAAATAATAGAAAATTGGCAGGATTCAAACTTCTTAGTCTTCCACTGAACTCTCTTAGGTTCTCATGGAATCCTATAATTTCAAACAAGAGTTGTGAAAAATTACTGGTCTAGACCATTTTTGTTGACTGGTAGGTGGTATCTTCCAAAATTGGGGTTTGGCTTGTCATAGTTGGTGGTAGATCATCTCTTTCTGATGCAGAAATTCTTATATATTTTCTGGCCGTGGTTGAACAAGTTCACTCATGGATTAAGTATAACATTCCTTTTGACCACATAGCTATAATCATACTATAAACTGGGAGTTATTTACTCCCTGAGAGCAATCTCCCATATGACAATATATATGTGAGCCAGTTGTTCACAGGGGAAACAAAAAAACTTGTTTTCCATTTTCAGAGGCAACACATCATAGCTTCACACCTTCCATCCCTCCAAGTCAGTCTGAAAGCTTAATCCCCAGATTGGACAAAACCTCAATTTACTCATAGCAGATTGTTTTATATATATCTGCTGCAAAGCTCACTCAGCCTAGGACAAGGTGTTGATAACTGCAAAAAAAAAAAGGGGGGGGAATTGGTTTGGAACAGTTTAGGGATGCAAAACCTCTTTGTCAGAAACTGCTTGCAGTTTGTGATGAAAAATACTTCTTTGATTCTCCACCACTATTGACACAATGAATTAACGTTTAGACTCTTCCTATGCCACAGGGATACATGAATTTCCAGAAAGGATGATTGCTTTGCTTGCTCTCCACTTTGTGAAGTTGTTAACATTCTTCTCTCTGTATAGGACTTGGTCAGGAGGACATCATCATCACCCAACAGATTCTCCATGAGATGTTCCTATTCAATGATTTATACATTCCAGTTTCTATTTCATGTGTATTTTCCTGTCCCAACCTGATGGCCAACTGTTTGTATCTCATCTCCTATATTCATTTATTTATTTGATTTTTATTCCACATTTATTATTGTTTATACATAACTCAAGGCAGAGAACATACTTAATACCCCTCNATCTATACCTCTAACTATTATATGCTGAGGGAATTAGGAAGAACATCTCTTCATTGATTTTCCAAAAATATCTGGCTTAATCACTATAGAAAACAGAACATGAGATTAGATTGATCGGAATGAATGAATGGATCTTTCTTTTCTCAGGCGCATTCAATCCATAAGAATGTTACATCTGGTGTTTGAGCACCACTCATCTCTTTTTTTATCTTCTCTTCAGATTTTTCATTTTCATCTTTAGACAATAAAGAGTCGTGGTGGTGCAATGATTAGAATGCAATATTGCAGGTTAATTCTGCTGACTGCCGACTGCCAGCAGTTGGGCAGTTTGATTTTCACCGGTTCAAGGTTGACTCAGCCTTCTATCCTTTCAAAGTTGGTAAAATGAGGACCCAAATTGTTGAGGGCAATATGTTGACTCTGTAAACCACTTATAGAGGGGCTGTAAAGCACTGTGAAGTGGTATATAAGTCGAAGTGCAATTACTATTGCTATAAAGCAGGGCTTTTCAACCAGTGATACGGGTACCACCTGTGGTACATTGGCACCTGGCAGGTGGTACGCGACCATCCTAAAAAAGTGGGAGCGGGGGAGGGGAATGAGAGCACCGCCAGGCGGGCAGGCAGGTGTCTTGCTCGGCTGTGCCTTGGGGGGGCACTTTTTTCAGTGCCATTGTAACGTCGAACAGTCACTAAGCGAACTGTTGTAAGTCGAGGACTACCTGTACTTTATCACTTTTTTCCTTCTTTTTTTTTTGGTCATCAAATTTTTGACACCTTGCTAGGCGACTGGTGGTACTCGGATATTGCCATATCCTAAAAGTGGTACAATGGGTGAAAAGGATGAAAAGCCCTGCTATAAAGAACGATTTTTGCCTCTGTCTCAACTTCTCTCTTATCCAGGTGTGTTTTCAGGTTTCAGGATTTGAGACTGACACATTCTGTCATGATGTCAATGGAGTCACTCACTGATCTTTGTGTCAGGATAATAATTTAACAGCTAAACAGCTTATGTAAAGATGTAATGTAATGTGGATGATGCAATGATAGAATGATGCAATATTAGGAATGACTCAGCAGGGTCTGTGTCTGTGTCTTTAAGAAGCTGAGTATAAAAGGAAAGTTTGTTCCTGGAGTTTTTCTCTCTTATCCGTTTGACTGCTGTAACTGCTGTGTATTTAAGTTTGCTGTTTCATCACGTGTATGTATCTTATTTCTAGTGTATATTTGTAGATAGTGTAATATAAACCACCATTTAATACAAATCACTGTGTACTGCATTTACTACTCCTGGGTTACCTCAGCACAATAAGACTGTGCATGCTCTGACACTTTGGCTTAGTGGTGAAGTTACAGCCACCATTTGGGATGCATGCCACTTTGGTTGGCCATCAGATTGCCTCTTCCTGATGTGGAGGTTCAGATTAGAGGTTTACCCATTTTTTTTCAGACTTCAGAATCTGCTATTTTATTATAATAATAAACAAGAGGCAAATAATAGAAAATTGGCAGGATTCAAACTTCTTAGTCTTCCACTGAACTCTCTTAGGTTCTCATGGAATCCTATAATTTCAAACAAGAGTTGGGAAAAATTACTGGTCTAGACCATTTTTGTTGACTGGTAGGTGGTATCTTCCAAAATTGGGGTTTGGCTTGTCATAGTTGGTGGTAGATCATGTCTTTCTGATGCAGAAATTCTTATATATTTTCTGGTCGTGGTTGAACAAGTTCACTCATGGATTAAGTATAACATTCCTTTTGACCACATAGCTATAATCATACTATAAACTGGGAGTTATTTACTCCCTGAGAACAATCTCCCATATGACAATATATATGTGAGCCAGTTGTTCACAGGGGAAACAAAAAAACTTGTTTTCCATTTTCAGAGGCAACACATCATAGCTTCACACCTTCCATCCCTCCAAGTCAGTCTGAAAGCTTAATCCCCAGATTGGACAAAACCTCAATTTACTCATAGCAGATTGTTTTATATATATCTGCTGCAAAGCTCACTCAGCCTAGGACAAGGTGTTGATAACTGCAAAAAAAAAAAAAGGGGGGGGGAATTGGTTTGGAACAGTTTAGGGATGCAAAACCTCTTTATCAGAAACTGCTTGCAGTTTGTGATGAAAAATACTTCTTTGATTCTCCACCACTATTGACACAATGAATTAACGTTTAGACTCTTCCTATGCCACAGGGATACATGAATTTCCAGAAAGGATGATTGCTTTGCTTGCTCTCCACTTTGTGAAGTTGTTAACATTCTTCTCTCCATATAGGACTTGGTCAGGAGGAAAACATCATCTGGGTTGTCTAAGAGGTACTCTACAAGGATAAGTTACTAAATATGTAAGGTCAAAGATAAAGTACACATAAAAGGACAGGGTTGGACTACCGGTTGACAAACATAGAGTAGAGGATATAAGTAAATAAATAAACTAAAAATAAGGTGTAAATAATAACAAATATGTATTGAGTTCCGTCTCTTGTATGAATTATGGGGAGCCTCCTTCTATTATCCCCCCAACAACAATCTTGTGAGGTGGGTTGGACTGAGAGTGAGTGACTGACCCAAAGTCACCCAGCTGGTTTTCAGGTCTAAAGTGGGATTAGAACTCACAGTCTCCTGGTTCCTAGGCCAGCATCTTAACCACTAGACCAGGGGTAGGCAACCTTGGCTCTTTTATGACTCGTGGACTTCAACTCCCAGAATTCCTGAGCCAGCATGGCTGGCTCAGGAATTCTGGGAGTTGAAGTCCACGAGTCATAAAAGAGCCAAGGTTGCCTACCCCTGCACTAGACCAAACAGGTTCTGTGTACCTCAGGCAACATGCTCTGTAGACATACAGATTGGGGATGAAGTGAAGAAGTCTAATGCATCTGAAAAATACCAAGTTGATCAGTGAAGTTTGAAATGCATATTTTTTTCCCCATGAGACTATTTTCTTTTTGTACTTGTCTTGTTATTGCTGCTTATCGTCAAGGCAGTTTACTTGAACTTAAAACCAGTAAAATACAAACTCACATCAGAAGAAGAGCATCTAACATGGACAACAGTAATCTAATTAAAGCCTGTTAAATGATAGCTGTAGAGTCAATTAAACTACTGTGTATTAGTCCACTGAGAACTCAGGCTTACTCAGGAATTAGTGATGCTCATCACAGAGACGTGGAATAAGCATACAGGTATTTGATTTTCTTTCAGAGAACTGTACTCAAAAGCTATTTTTAAGCCCTTACAAAACAAGTCAGGTGTCCTATTATTATTATGGCTGGTTGCAGAGTTAGCCAGATATTTAGACTGATCTGGCATTTTTATCCACCTATCGACTCCTTCCCAAGGACCTGAGATAGGCAGATATTGTTGGTTAATGTTGTGAAAGGCATTGTTGCAGGATATAAGATGTAATCCCACTTTAGACTTGAAAGTGATTTTGTCAATATTCAAATAATGTTCCACAGGTTTTGGGATTGCACCCAAGGTACCTATTACTGTTGGACTGTCTTTGCTTTCTTTTGCCGCAGTCTTTCTAGTTTTATTTCCAAGTTTTTATATTTTGTGATTTTCTCCAGTCTTTCTCTTCTCTTCTGCTGTCTCCAGGTACTATAATGTCCATTACCCAGACTCTTTTATCTTTCTGATCCACAATGGTTGAGTCTGGATTTTTATTATTATTAAATTTATATCCAGCTTTCCGAGTATATAAGCATGTTGGGTGACATACAACAATGAAATTAAATGTAAAGCACACCAACAAAATCAGCATCATTAGAACCAGCATCAGAATCAATATCATTAAAAGCAACCTACAGTTAAAAGATTGACAAAAAGAGATGTTTTACCATTATCCCTAACACCGGGTGTGAATGGTGTGAAATATACCTTCGATTTGTAACAATATGTCCTAAAGGACATAGAAGAGAGTTCATTTGGGAGGATCTTCAGATGGTTTAACATCTTCTACTTTCGGATACAGAATCTGGAGGCCAAAGATAGCCCTTCGAAAAAGAGGGGGAAAATCCTTTTTTATGTTTTTCAGATCCGTACAAGGCAGTGCTGCTGAAATTTAGTGGCAAACCACTGAGTATCAGGAGTGGGATTTAACATCATTTTACTTTTTTAAGTTTTAGTTTTAGACCGGAAATTGAATAAAATTAAAGATGTGAAATGTGGGAGACAGAATGGAGGAAACAGGCAGAAAATTCTGCCCAGTGTCTCTCCTGGCTGTCTCCTGTGCCCAGCCAGAATGACCACAGGAGGCTTCATTGGGTCACTAAAGAGAGGCAGGGGCTGATCTGCTGCATCTAGACCAGGGTGAAAGGTTGAAAGGCTGCAAACTTTGGAGCATGTTTGTAGTGTGTGTATGGGGATATAGGATGCAAAATTGAAAATGAATCAATAAAGATAATTGATAGGGACTTGTTGGACTGATACCGTGGAAAAAAATTACTGTGTTCAGTAAATTATACAAAGCTATTTATCTTCAAGTATTTGAGGGGCTGCCACCAAGAAGAGGGGGTTATGTTATTCACAAAAGCACCAGAGGGCAAGACAAGAAACAATGGTTGGAAACTGATCAAAGAGAGAAGCAACCTGGAATTAAGGAGAATTTTCCTAAGAGTGAGGATAATTAACCAGTGGAACAGCTTGCCTCCAGAAATTGTGGGTACTCCATCACTGGAGGTTTTTAAGAAGAGGCTAGACAGTCACTTGTCTGAGATGGTATAGGTCCTCCTGCTTGAGCAGGGGGCTGGACTAGAAGACCTCCACGGTCCCTTCCTACTCTACTCTACTCTACTCTACTCTACTCTACTCTACTCTACTCTACTCTACTCTACTCTACTCTACTCTACTCTACTCTACTCTACTCTACTCTACTCTACTCTATTGTCATCCTCTATGGTTTGATGCCATAAAAGTATTTATTTTATTTTATTTTTAATCATGTAAAAATAAAAGTGTGAGCACTAATTAGCCCGTCTCTACAGGCAGACCTCGACCTTACAATCATTCAGCGACTGTTTAAAGCTACAATAGCACTGAGAAAAGTGACTTACGACTATCTTTGCATTTCCAACTGTTGCAGCATCCCCACGTTCATGTGATTAAAATTCAGGTACTTGACAACCAGCATGTCTTTAGGACAACTGCAGAAACCTGGGGTAATGTGATTGCCTTTTGCGACCTCCCTATCTGGCTTGCAGCCAGCAAAGTCAATGAGGATAGCTGGATTTGCTTAATAACTGTGTGAATCACTTAACAACTGCAGTGATTTGCTTAACAACCATGGCAAACAAGGGCTGTAAAATTGGGCACAGCTCATTTAACAAATGCCTTGCCTAGCAATGGAAATTCTGGTTCCAATTGTGGTTGTAAGTCGAGGACTACCTGTATTCAGTTAGGAAACTTCTCAGATCCAGGTTTGGCTTAAACACAAAGAACTTGTAAACCAGGAGAGTTCGAAGGGGGGGGGGGTGTTGTTACATATCCACAGTCAGTCTCTTGACCACAGATTGATTTACACAGCAGTTACTTGTCACAATCTGCCTTTATATCTGCACATCAGCACTAGGTTAAAGTACTTTAAAAACCCCAAGGCATTTAAAATTGGTTTTATTCTCTTTATCTGCAGCTCTGTGGTATTGTTGCTTCAAAATCAGATATCAAATATAAAATGATATATTGTTTTTATTTTGTTATGCATTTATTCCAGCTTGGAATCTATTAGGATGGAACGAGGACCATAATGTTTTTTAAATGCTTGTCCTTTTTCTTGTAGTAGTTCCATGATATTACTAATATTTATTTGTTTGCACTCCATTTCTCCTCCAGAAACATAAAGCAGTGCTCAATTTTTTTTTCTCACAACAATCCTAAGACTGTAACTTGCCCTCCATGCGAAAGTCGCTTCTGCTGACCAGCTTTAGCCCCCCTTGCCAGCTGAATGGCTGGCTTGGGAATAGGCTGAGAGCAGGGGGGGGGGAGTGGGCAGGCAGTGTAGGGGAGATGGGGGGAGCACTGCAGCACCCCTGTGGTTGGTCGTAAGGATGAACAATGGGAAGAGCACTGCAATGGCTATAACTTTGAAACCAGGTAGAAAGTACCCTTTGGGGGAGTCTGTCATAACTCTGAACTATCACTAAATGACTGATCATAAATCAAGGACTAGCTGTACCAGTAGATTCCAAACAGGAGAGACAACCTCTCACATATAGTTAGTCCTTAACTTATGACTATTTGTTTAATTATGGTGTGAAGTCTCAACACCCTTGCAAAAAGTGATTTATGAACCATTCTCAAAGTTACAACTTTCACACCACGCCTGCAGTCACGTGATTACAATCTGAGTGCTTGACAACTGGCTGACATTTACAATGGCTGCAGCATCTCGTGGTCATATCTTCATAATCTGCAATCTTCTCAGCTGGGTTCTGACACAGAACATGGAATAATCGAATTGGGAGGGACCGTGGAGGTCTTCTAGTCCAACCCTCTGCTCGAGCAGGAGACCTTATAACATTCTGGACAAATAGGTGTTCAATCTCTTCTAGAAAACTTCCAGTGATGGAGCACCCAAAACGTCTGAAGGCAAGTTGTTTCCATCATTAGGAAATTTCTCCTTAGTTCTAGGTTGCTTCTCTCTTTCATTAGTTTCCATCCATTGTTTCTTGTCTTTCTTTTTGATGCTTTGGAAAATAGTTTGACCCCCTTCATATTTGTAGGAGCCCCTCAAATATTGAAAAACTGCTACCATGTCTCCTTTAGTCCTTCTTTTCATTAGACTAGACACGCTAAATTCCTGCAACTGTTCTTCATATGTTTTAGCCTCCAGCCCCTTAATCATTTTTGTTGCTCTTCTCTGAAGCTGAGTTTGCTTAACAACCATGTGATTCTTCTTCTTCTTCTTCTTCTTCTTCTTCTTCTTCTTCTTCTTCTTCTTCTTCTTCTTCTTCTTCTTCTTCTTCTTCTTCTTCTTAACAATAACAACAAAACAACAACAACAACAACAAAACAAAACAAAACAACAACAACAACAACAACAACAACAATAATAGTAATAATAATAATAATAATAATAATAATAATAATAATAATAATAATAATAATAATAATAATAATAATAATAATAATAATAATAATAATAAAAGTTAGAAGGGACCTTGGAGGTCATCTAGTCCAACCCCCTGCTCAGGAAGGAAACTCTATACCATTTCAGACAAATGGCTGTCCAATCTCTTCTTAAAAATTTCCAGTGTTGGAGCATTCTCAGCTTCTGGAGGCAGGTTGTCCCACTGATTAATTGTTCTCACTGTCAGGAAATTTCTCCTTAGTTCTAGGTTGCTTCTCTCCTTCATTAGTTTCCATCCATTGCTTCTTGTCCTGCCTTCAGGTGCTTTGGAGAATAGCTTGACTCCCTTTTCTTTGTGGCAGCCCCTGAGATATTGGATGACTATCATGTCACCCCTCATCCTTCTCTTGTTTAAACTAATTTCACTTAAAGATCATGTAGTTTGCTGATGACCATGATAGAAATGGTCATAAAATTTTGTCCAGTCATGTGATGACTCACTTAACAATTGTCTTGCTCAGCAATGGAAATTCTGGTCTCAATTGTGGCGTAAGTTGAGGGTTACCTGTACTCAGTGTGCATCTGTTTCCCACATCTACATGGCTGGAAACCTTGATTAATTTTTGGCAATTATGCTCAAATGACGCTCCTTGTGGGTTGCAGGTGCCTGTAAGAGCTGAAGCCACCCACCTCAAGAACAGAATTATGGCTCCCACAATCAAAAAATTTTCTGGAGGAACCTGCTTGCAAAAGATTAGTGAAGAAAGTCACTAATCAAATCCTTCATTTAAGACAGTTCAGTTTTCCAAGGCATCCTTGCGCAGGGAAGCATAACCACAAGGTTGTTACATTCACATCAAACACAGAGAACCTCTTTATCCCCTTCATTTGTAGCTGTCAAAACTCTCTAGCTTTAACAAACACGGTGATGAGTTAACATTGCAGCATTCTCTAATATTGCCTTCAAAAAAAACATTTCTTCCCCTCAAGCGTAGTATTATTTATTGCTTGCCTCAACATTTGACACTTGCTTTTCATCTGTGTGAGTGTTTGGGGGTGCTGCAGAAATAGAGGACTTCTATCCTTGTGGTTGGCATATTTGATTTATTTCTAAGATGAAGGAGCCTGATAAATGGTGTAGCTGTAGAGATGCACAATCACATTGCTGCACCATACAACTTGAAAAGAAATGTTGTAGGTTAATTAATAGCAAACAAACACAATTTCATGATACAAAGATGGCCCTGAATTATAGCAGATCTACAATTCAGCAATAATTATTTCATAATAGCTTGTAAAGAGAAAGAGGGAAAGGAAACTGTGATGGCCCAAACCAAGGATAAGCCAGCACTGAAGAATAAGCCAAAACTAAGTGACAAACTGGGATACAGAGTTGAAGAAGTCAAACACCAAGAACATGGAATGTACTACAGATACTCCTTGACTAACAACATTCTGTTTAGTGACCGTTTGAATTTACAACTGCGCTGAAAAAAGTGACTTATGATTTTTCACACTAACAACCGTCACAGCATCCCCATGGTCACATGATCAAAATTTGAACATTTGACAATGGACTTCTACTGTATATATGATGGTTGTAGTGTCTCAGGGCCACGTGATCACCTTTTGCAACTTTCTGACAAGTCAAATCAATGGGGAAACCAGATTTGCTTAACAACCATGTTACTAAGTTAACACCTGCAATGATACACTTAATAACTGTGGAAAGAAAGGTTGTAAAGTGGGGAAAAGCTCAGTTAACAAATGTCTCACTTAGCATCATAAATTTTGGGCTCAAATTTGGTCGTAAGTCGAGGGCTACTTGCATAGAGTTGAAGAAGAAGTCATATATCAAGACCAAATTATGGAATATACTTCAGCTTCGAAAAACATATATTTCAAAGAAGGAACAACTTTCATACTAATCCTTGTCCAAGAAGGGATAAACAGTTAGAAAAAAAATCCATGGAAGATTATTTCAATATGTGATTACTGTGGTAAGATTACTATATGCACAGAGATGGAAAGATTTAACTCTATGCTCTATGGAGGAATAGTTGGTCAACGTGACAGATTTTGCTGAAATAGATAAATTGTCTTCTTTGATTAGAGAAGAGACATTATCTACATTTTGGGGCAACTCATCTGGACTTTTTGTACAAAAATGAACAAAATGAACTTGTGATTTATGGCTCTGAAGATTGGATAAAATAGATTATAAAAAGGAGAGTAATATGATGTAACTTTAGAGAGTTTTGTACTTAAAATTGCTGTGAAGAATATCCAAAGCTACTTCTTTATATCTTTTTTCTATTTTTCTTCAATATTTTCCTCTTTTTTATAAGTTTTGCTTTTTCTTTGATTTCTTTTTTCGTCATCCTTACCTTGCATTAGTTTGCACTGATTTAATTTTCTTTTAAAAAAATAAAAGTTTTAATTTATAAATATATATAAAAACATCCTTGTCCAGGGAAGCCCTATCTGAAGTTCAGTGAGAAAAAGCCACCTACAGTTCAAGCAGCTCACCACAAGATAGCGCTGGAATAGGAACTCATTTTAATTTAATTTAGTTTTATTATCCTATATATAATATAGTGGGCTGCTTGGCTGGCAGCTACATATACAGTGTGCCCTGTGGAATTCTCATCTACCAGCAATTACAAACAAACAAAAAATAATAAGCAGAATGTTGCAACTTGGGGTGTGCTCCTATGACCTATTCCACAAACAAGCAACTGGTGTGGCTTTCTAGAATAATAACCAGTGGGTAAGCCACTGTTGAATGAAAAGTCTTCATCAGAGTCCAGTCCAATCTGGGAATAAGCAAAATGGAGACTGCTTTAGAAAGAAGGGTGGAGTTTATTGAAGGGCAGAGCCAGACAGAAGCATGGCTATGGGAAAGCTGACCACGTGTAGTAGGGAGTGTTGGGTTTTTATACCTTCTTTTTTTCATTTCATTTTATTATATTTATACCCCACCCTTCTCCCGTAGGACTCAGGGCAGCTTACAGCCAGTTAAAAACAGTTTAATACAATACAATACAAAGTTTTAAAAAATCATTAAAAATAAATATTTAAATCGGCCGTTTCTACTAAAATTTGGCTAAAACCAATTTAAAATACCCCTAGGCCAGTCCTGCCCGCTGAAACAACCAGGTCTTAAGGGCGCGGCGGAAGGAGGGGAGATCTGGAATCACCCGGATCTCTGGGGGCAGCTCGTTCCAGAGGGTGGGTGCTCCGACAGAGA
>NW_015389734.1:149162-157776 GCF_001527695.2 Protobothrops mucrosquamatus | reverse complement strand
CCAATGCCGTTTCCGTGCTGTATCCCGGCCTGAAGCCCGACTGGAGCGGGTCTAGATAGACCGTTTCCTCCAGGTGTCGGGGGAGCTGCCATGCAACCACACTCTCCACAACCTTCGCCACGAAGCGAAGGTTGGAGACCGGACGATAGTTAGCTAATACATCTGGGTCCAGGGAAGGCTTCTTAAGGAGGGGCCTCACTACCGCTTCCTTCAAGGCCATGGGGAAGACACCCTCCCGCAAAGAAGCGTTTATAATCCCCTGGAGCCAGGCTCGTGTACCCTCCCGGGCAGCCAGTACCAGCCAGGAGGGGTACGGATCCAGTAAACATGTGGTTGCATTCAGCCGCCCGAGAATCCTGTCCACATCCTCAGGAGCCACAGAGTCAAACTCCTCCCATATAACAGTCTCAAGACTTACTCCTGTCTCCTCTCCCGGGGCCACCCAGTCAGAGTCAAGACCTTCCCGGATCCGAGCGACTTTGTCATGCAGATATTGAGCAAAATCCTCGGCCCTCTCCCCCAGGGGATCCTCCCCCCCCTCAACTGGAGGAGGGAGCGAGTCACCCTGAAGAGGGTGGCCGGGCGATTATCTGATGACGCAATGAGGGTGGAGTAGTAATTAAACCTCTTGAGCTTTTGTTTGGAGTTGTTCCTGTGGCATGAACTTTGACCTGAGTCTGAGTGTGTCTTTCTGGTATTTTGATGGTGGTGGGTTAATCCTATTATATCTCAAAGGTCATATCCTGCTTCCCTGGGTGTGTGGTTGATGACTATGTCCTGTGTTGGATTTTTTGGTGTGAGGGATTGTTGATTCTAGGGATCTTTGTCTTTCTAATCCCATCAGCTCTAAGCTTCCAGGTGTCAGTCTTTCTGAAAGGATTACGATATCTGCATTTCTACAGAGCTGGTTTCTGCTTGGGGGAGGGAGACTACCCCGATAATTCTTTTTAACCCGTACGAAAAGACGGAAAAATTCTAGGAAACTCCTTTATATTATAAGACGGGAAAATTATAAAGGAAGGGACCCCCCTCCCTCACTGAAGGGTGTGGTGATACAATTTTAACACCGTTATACCTCTTTAACTCACTCGTTGTTGTTATAAACAAAAGACATCTACTACTTAGGCGAAGAGCTTCCCTGCTCTTCCTTGCCTTTAAGTAAGTACATCCACTAAAATTCAGTAAGAATTAGAATTATATTGTGAGTGATTTTTAATGAACTCTGTAACTCTGGATTTCAAACTAGTATTCATTTATTTCATGCTGGCTGGGGAAATCTGGGAGTTGAAGTCTACACATCCTAAAGTTGCCACAATTGAAAAACAACAATTTCTTATGTTTATCTCCCTGCCCCCACCTATTCTCAGGAAATTCTGAATGAATAACCACAGAATTCATGAAATAAAATCCAAGCACATTTTAAACCCTCCTAATAGAAACAAAACAAATAAAAAAGCAGGAAACCAAATTCTTTAAATGCATAGATAAGAGTCATTTCTTTCACTGCTGCAAATAAAACCAGTGTTACTAAAAGGCACCTCTTCATGCAACACAAGTCATACCAAGATTTCCTTAACGAGATCTGATTTATGTCACCTAGCATCAACTGAAGACCATCCCTTTCTATCTATATGATCTTTTTATTCATTTTTCTAAACTTTGCTTTCAGATTTACCCAACCCAAGGAAAACCTTTGATGAAATTCTCAAATTGAAGGCACAGAGTTCTCACATTCAACCTCAATTATAAAATAAAACAGGCAAGAGTGGTGTATGAGAATGTCCTATGCTGGACATTTACCTTTCCATCAGTCTGCAATTATCTCTAATGTACAATGTTCTCAGTAAAACCAAGGAAAAGATAGCAAGAGCAGGGATCTTCAAACTTGGCAACTTTAAAACTTGTGGATTTCAACTCCCAGAATTCCCATGATATGGCTGGCTGAGGAATTAAAAGGGGCCAAGTTTGGACAGCCCTGCCATAGACTGTCATTTCCTTTACATCTCCTAGCACATATTCAATAGCAACTTGCAACCTACAATACAATACAATAACAGAGTTGGAAAGGACCTTGGG
Organism: Protobothrops mucrosquamatus; assembly: GCF_001527695.2. Lineage (NCBI taxonomy): Eukaryota > Metazoa > Chordata > Lepidosauria > Squamata > Viperidae > Protobothrops > Protobothrops mucrosquamatus. The sequence continues at coordinate 155,700 of NW_015389734.1, read as the reverse complement.
GGCCCTCTAGTCAAACCCCCTGCTCAGGCAGGAAACCCTATACCAGTGATGACGAACCTTTTAGAGACGGAGTGCCCAAACTGCAACCCAAAACCCACTTATGTATCATCGGGTACTGGGTGGGTGTGGCCCATTGGGTGGGCAGGGCCCATTGGGTGGCCATGGCTACGGTGGTAATGGCAGACTGGGCGGGACTAAAAAGTTCAATCAATCAATTCCAACTTTGCGAGATCTTTTTTTCCCCGCGAGAAGTTGAAATTGATTGATTGATTGAACCTTTTTTTTTTTTGCACACGCCGGCGGAGGCCTAAAGCAAAAAGGTTTTATAAAACCCAGCTGAATGCCTAGGACTGGGGCGACAGTGCACGTGCCCACAGAGAGGGCTCTGCATGCCACATGTGGCACGCATGCCATAGGTTCGCCACCACGGCCCTATACCATTTCAGACAAATGGTTGTCCAATCTCTTCTTTAAAACTTCCAGTGTTGGAGCATTCTCAACTTCTGGAGGCAAGTTGTTCCACTGATTAATTGTTCTCACTGTAAAGAAATTCCTCCTTAGTTCTAGGTTGCTTCTCTCCTTGATTAGTTTCCATCCGTTGCTTCTTGTCCTCCCTCAGGTGCTTTGGAAAATAGCTTGACTCCCTCTTCCTTGTGGCAACCCCTGAGATATTGGAACACTGCTATCATGTCCCCCCTCGTCCTTCTCTTCATTAAACTAGACATACCCAATTCCAGCAACCGTTCTTTATATGTTTTACCTCCAGTCTCCTGATAATTTTTGTTGCTCTTCTCTGTACTCTTTCTAGAGTCTCAACATCTTTTTTACATTGTGGTGACAAAAACTGGATGCAGTATTCCAAGTGTGGCCTTAACAAGGCATTGTAAAGTGGTATTAACACCTCATGTGACCTGCACAGCATGTCCTTATCTCTTCAACTGTAGCATATTTGAGTAAACGGAAGAGAAAGACAGTGTAGAAGCCACAATGACATCATGAGAATTACGGTCTCAGTACAGAAATAATGCAAAGTACAAACTTCATGTCATTTAGTGATAACATGGCTTGTAGAAGAAGTCTCCAAGGCAATCACACATCCATCAACTGTGACTTAAATATATATTAAAACACCTTGCCACTAACCTGCCAGAATATGCTGTCAATTGTATTGCCCAAAAAGCCATCCCGCCCTTCTGAGGAGACCAGTTTAGGCCCAAGGATCGTCATGAATTCATCAAAATCAACTTGACCATCTCCTAGAAAGGAAGGGGAGAGAGAAACTGGTGTAAGAATAAGAAAAAAAAATGGAAGCAGAGAATTCTGAGAAATGACACTGAAGCTTCATCGGCCATCTTGGATTGCTAACCAGAGAATTCTGGCATTAACTGTACCAAGAGTTATTTGGTTGCAGGAGAAGACCGTTTTATTCATGTATTTTCTTCCAGATAAAAAAAGAAGATTACAGCAAAGTACAAGACATAGATGAAAATCATAGTTAAGTAAAACACACTCAGGGAAAAAAAAGACAACAAAGTACAGCAAATCAAACTGAAGCCAATTAAAACAAAACTATGAAAGCGAGAAATAAAGAAAACAGACAATTCAGCTAAACTGATCAAAGACTGAGCTCAACTTTTGAATATTTATGGAGGAGGTTTCCAGCAGGGCAGCTACTTACCCACTACCACAAATGTATTGCTGATTTGTGGAAAGCGTTAGGGAATAGGCAGCTTGGTGCTTCATGGCTGGCTTTCTTTTTAAAGACAGGTTTAATTAAAAGGAAGGAAATAGAGGAAAACTGCAGAAAAAAGCACCAAGCACCTTTATTCAGAACAGATCACTGGTCTCATCTTATTAGAAAATAAACAAGGTCAGAGGACTTTTTCTGCTGCTTAGTTTAGAAGCATTTTCATTTAACTGGAAGAAAAAGGAAAAGAAGCTAAGGAAACTCATGGCATTTTCCTTCTGCCCAGTGGGTGTTTCAGGGCTACCAGCTTGGGGGTATCCAAAATGATCACCAGATAGCTACAAAACTCTTAACTCCAGAAGTTGTCTGAATCCAAAGCACTTGAGGGCATGACAAGAAGAAATAGATGGGAACTAATCAAGGAGAGAAGCAGCCTAGAACTAAGGAGAAATTTCCTGACAGTTAGAACAATTAAACAGTGGAACAACTTGCCTCTAGAAATTGTGAAAGCTCCAACATTGGAAGTTTTTAAGAAGACATTGGTCAATCATTTGTTTGAATGGTATAAGGTTTCCTGCCAGAGCAGGGGGTTGGACTACAAGACCTCCAAGATCCCTTCCAACTCTGTTCTTCTATTTTATCCCTGCAGCCCAGATACCAGAGCTCTAGTGTTTTTTTTGAGTGGTCACACCTCATCATGGTAACCATTTTATGCACCAACAAGCTTCCACTGCATATTTAGTAACTGGTCAGGAGAGGGTCTCAAAAAAGCATTTTGGCCAATGGATCCCTTGTGCTTGCTTACCTCTGACATTTAATCTTTGAGATAAGACTGATGCCCTATTTATTTATTTATTTATTTATTTACACACCACCCATCTCATGTAGTGACACTGGGAGACTTACAATAGAATAAAAGCAAGAATACAAAAACATTATACTGTTACAAATATTGCAAATATTAGAATTAACAGAGATTGGGGTGGAATAGGAACTAGTACACGAGCAGGATAGAGGTGGGATCTTCTTTCTTAGTTTACTGACCAGCTCCATTGTGGAACGCCCCCATCGGGGCCCCAGGCCAGTTGGCAGAGCCAAATTTTGAGGTTCTTTCAGAAGGACAGAAAGATCAGAGCTGATTCACCTCCAGTGGCATGATGTTCCAGAGGGGGAGGCCACAGCGGAAAAGGCTCTTCTCCTGGACCTCACCAGCTGCTGTTCTTTCACCGATGGGGCCAAGAGCAGGCCCCTTCTGCTGGAACGAGAGGAGTGGGCCAATCCCATTGGGGTAAAATGGTTCCTCAGACAGCCATGACAGCCTTTAAAGGTGATAACCAACACCTTGAACCGGACCCAGAAGCAAAGCTGCAACCAGTTGCATAATCAAAGGGTTGCTATGCTCAAACCTTCACCGAGATGCAGCACTCATTTGAAAAGCTGCACAGCCCTAACTTTTTATTTCTATCTCACCTCTCAATTCAGTCTGAGCATTTCAGGCAGCTAGCAGGCAGGCAATAAATAAAAGCAAAATAAAATTTAAATTGCAAACATTGAAATCAGCTATTAAAAACCTGGCAAAAGAGATGCTCCTAGGCTGCTCTTCTTAAGGGACAGAAAATAAGGGCCAAACACATGTTCTGGCTGAGAAATTCTGGGATTTGGGAGTTCACCAGTCGTAAAGTTGCCAAGGTTGGAGCCCCCTGTTCTAAAGGATGCATTGGATGGTTTGGAAGTGAAGCAGGAGAAGGCCTCTCATTCACGCTCCAAAAACAGCCATCTTCTAATAATAGCTTCATCTTCATCAGAAGGGTCTGTCTAGCAGTTTTTACTAGCCAAGTAGTTCATAAAAGAGGAAGATGTTCAGAAGATGGTCAGGCACTAAGCCAGGCCCCCCAAGATTAATATCAAAATTTTAATTTGGACTTTATAAATGTATCTACCACAATAAAATGGGATGGGAACAGGGAGGAAGATGTCTTCAAGTGAGAAATACATCATGATTCTTTTTAATGCAGCAATTTATACTCATGCCTTTGTCAATGGACATACTGCCAAGACCATATAAACACCATATAATAGCAATAGCATTTAGGCATATGTACCACCCCATAGCACTTTACAGCAGAGGTCCCCAACCTTTTGGGCACCAGGGACTGGTTTTGTGAACAGAGGTTTTTCCACAGACCAGAGGGTGTGTGGTTTTGTGTGCTGCCTGCATCTTGTGGATGGGACTTTGCTTGTTTGTGCGGACTGGTTGCTGGCATGCCATGGCCCAGTACTGGTCCACGGATCAGGGGTTGGGATCCCTGCTTTACAGCACTCTCTGGGCAGTTTACAATGTATTTGCATATTGCCCCCAACAACAAGAGTCTTCAGTTTACCCACCTTCTGGATGGAAGGCTTAGTCAACCTTAAGCCCCATCAGGATCAAACTCCAGGTGGTGGGGAGAGTTTGCCTGCAATACTGCATTCTAGCCACTGCACCATAAGGGCTCCATTATACAACATCAAATGATATTTGACAAGGTGAATATCGTTTGATGTTGCATTGCGTTCTCTTTACCTTTCAGCCATTTTTTGTCTTCCTTTTATTGTATGACATTAACTATCCCAGTTTGTGCATTATATTTTGCGCTAAGTTTGCATGAACTGTATTGAATAGGGCTGGTTCATCAAATACTGCTCTGACTGCTATATTTCCAGAACCCTAGTTAGTTGAAGTGAAATATGTAAATAATAGTTCTCGTTCCACAGAGTTCATTTCAGTTTTTGTTCCATTTTTTTTTAAAAAACTTTAGTGATGTGCAAAATATTTTGCATTCAAACCACCTCACTGTTTTGAGCCTGATAGAGTTGCTTTGAATGCAATTGAACATGAACAATTTTGATAATTCAAGAAGCATTAGACATCAAAAATGATTGAAGCAGCCTATTTTTTGTGAAACAGTTGGCCTGCACTCAGAACAATTGCTTTGAGCTTTAAAAGCGACATTTCAAATTCAAACAGGTTGCGTGTTCAAAGTTTAATACATAGCTTTTTTTAAAATGAAGGAGGCTAGTGTGTTAAATTGTTCCAAATTCCAGTAGAAGAATCACATTAAAGAGTTGAACTTTAATGTGGCCATAAACTGGCCATAAACAGCAAGAGAAAAAGAAAGTCAAGAAGATTGCTAAAGCATTCTGTTTTCAGCTATTACAAACCATGGGGAATTAGGCACAAGAATTACTATTAAAAAAATATTGTTAAAGAAACACTCCAACGAAATAAGCCATTCCTCCAAAGTCATGCTGTCTTAATGGAGCAACATGCAGCGGAACAGATCCATTCATTATCCTGATAATTCGAAAATCTGAGCTTTTCTTATGGTCTTTTATATTCCTCTCCCATTATGGCTGAAAGCAGTAATTTACAACGTTTGGGGACACATTTTGTCAATATAGGTAGTCTTTATTTGGGAGCCACTTTAGCGTAATATTTAAGGCATCGAGCTAGAAACTAGGTTACCATGAATCCTAGTCCCATCTTAGACACAAAGCCAACTGAGTGACTTTGGGCCAGTAATCTCTCTTAAGTCTAGGGAGAAAGCGACAGCAAACGACTTCTGAAATCTTGCCAAGAAAACTGCAGGGACCTGCCCAGGCAGTCACTAGAAGTCGGAAACTGACTTGAAGGCATACACCAAAAAATCTTTCTTTAGTGACTGCCTTGGATAGCAACAGTGGTGGGATTCAGCTAGTTCGCACCACTTCAGCAGAACCGGTAGCTAATTTTTTGTTGCCCAGACCCATAATAGATTCCGGAAGTGGCATCCACACAGAGAACCAGTTGTTCACATATTTGAATCCCATCACTGGATAGCAACCATTTGCAGTTACTATGGCAATGAAAGAGGAACTCTGAGACCAATGCCATCTTTCTCAGTTATGTGTTTGCCATTACAGTCAGTTAGTTCTGTGCCTGTTCTGTACATTGTTCTGTGCCTGGTCTTTTATTTGTTTGTTTGCTTGTTGTTCATTTTTCCCTTCTTCACAGGGCACAGAAATTGCCTAAACAAGCTATCTCTTCCTGAACTGCTTTCTTCTTTGATCTTTCAAAGTCACAACAGCACTGAAAAAAGTGACTTATGACTGTTGCAGGATCACCAGGGTCACATAATCAAAATTTAGATGTTTGGCAACATCTAAACTCCTATTTATGAAAGATGCAGTGTCCCGGGGTCATGCGATCACATTTTATGACCTTGTGACAAGCAAACGGGGAAGCCAAATTTACTTAATAGCCGGTTAGGGGGGTTGGGGTTGGGGGGCACCGTTTTACGGTGGTTCTCCTCCTACCTCTCGGACCGGACGCAATTTGTGTTGGCAGGGGGGCAGAGGTCAACCTCGAGGCGCCTCACTTGTGGGGTACCACAGGGGTCGGTCCTCTCGCCTCTCCTGTTCAACATTTATATGAAGCCACTGGGGAGATCATCCGTGGTTTCGGGGTGGAGTTTCATCAGTACGCAGATGACACCCAGCTGTACATCTCCAACCCAGACCACCCCAATGATGCCGCAGAAGTGATGTCCCGGTGCCTGGAGGCTGTGCGAGTCTGGATGGGGAGTAACAGGCTTCGTCTCAACCTGTCCAAGACCAAGTGGCTGTGGTTTCCGGCATCACGTCATAGCCAGTTGGTTCCATCTCTGGCTATCGGGGGTGAGTCATTAGCCCCCACGGAGAGGGCCCGCAACCTGGGCATCCTCCTGGATGCTCGGCTGTCTTTAGACGATCATGTGATGGCCGTGGCCAGGGGGGCTTTTCATCAGGCTCGCCTGATACGCCAGTTGCGCCCCTTTCTGGATCGGGACGCCT
>NW_015389734.1:121790-149062 GCF_001527695.2 Protobothrops mucrosquamatus | reverse complement strand
CCTGGACTATTGCAATGCTCTCTACATGGGGCTCCCCTTGAGGTGCACCTGGAGGCTCCAGCTAGTTCAGAATGCGGCTGCGCGGGGGATTTTGGGGGCCTCTAGATGCTCCCATGTAACACCTCTCCTGCGCGAGCTGCACTGGCTGCCGGTGGCCTTCCGGGTGCGCTTCAAGGTGTTAGTAACAACTTTTAAAGCGTTCCATGGCAATGGACCTAGGTATTTGCAAGACCGCCTCCTACCAAACACCTCCCTTCGACCAGTCTGCTCCCACAGAGAGGGCCTCCTTAGAGTGCCGTCGGACAGACAATGCCGGCTGGCGACCCCCAGGGGGAGAGCCTTCTCTGTGGCAGCTCCTGCCCTCTGGAATGACCTACCCCCCGACCTACGTACAGTTGCGGACCTGCGCCTTTTTCGCCGAGCCCTGAAGGCCCATCTATTCCGTGCGGCTGGCCTGGCGTAGTTTGATTATGTTTTAGTGGGGGTTTTGTATGGGGTGTTTTTAGAACAGGCCTGTTATTTAATTTGATTTTAGAATAGAAACTTGTGTATATTTATCATGGTTTTTAGTATCGCCTGTTCACCACCCTGAGTCCCGTAAGGGAGATAGGGCGGTATATAAATTTAATAAATAATAATAATAATGTTACTAACTTAACAACTGCAGTTCAACAATTATCTCACTTAGCTTCAGAAACTTTGGGCCCAATTGTGGTCATAAGTTGAGGACTACCTGTAGTTGATTAGAACCAAGTTGCTGCCAGCTTAAGACATGGTTGTCCTCCTCTGATGTTTTCCTTTCTTTTAATACTTTTTAATTTTTATCTATAGGCTGCCCAGAGTTGTTGCGGAGTTGAGCAGCCTTGATATTGGAATGTGAATGAATGAATGAATGAATGAATGAATGAATGAATGAATGAATGAACGAACGAACGAACGAACGAATGCCCTTACTGGGTGGGTGGGAAATTTGGGGTCTTAAATTAGATGCTAATATGTAGCTTATGTGTCATGCATGGCTAACTTCTACTTATTCTACCATCTAAACCTATTCTATAAACCACTTTAAAAAACCAGGGTTTATTATTTCATTTACTCCTGTCTTCACAGCAGGGTGTTAAAATGGCTCCTTCCAAGGATCAGATTGTGTTTTGTTCCTTGTTGAGAGGAACTAAATCAGTTTCAAAGAGAAACGTCTTTCAAATAGATAACAGTGACACTTCAAAAACAAACCATTCCTGTATCCCACTCTTTCTAAATTTGAATCACTTGGTTGTAAAATATTAAGAGTTTATCAGAAGTAGCCATGCATTGGATCAATCCAATTTATAAATTGTATAGCACTAAAAGTACAGTTTAATGAAGACACCTTAGTTTCTCTTTAACTACAGTGATATAACATACAAAAAATCTCAAGTTTTTCACTGACTTTTAAATATGGGCTAATCTAAGAGAGACTAAGAGAGAAAGTAAATTTCTATTCATTTTTTTAAAATAAATAAATTGTAAACAGACTATGTTTTATTTCTGCTTTAACACTGCAGGGTGGTCTGTCACTAACATACCACCACTCAAATAACCAGCAACAGTGTAAAATGTGAAGTGATTAAATACTAAGGATAATTTACGTAATGGTGAAATAGTGAAATGAAAAAGGATTTTTCTCTCACCCCAAACACAAGGAAGAACACTGGCATGGTTCCGATAGATGAGACCAATTAAAACAGAACTTGAGGTTTCCTTTAAGAACATGTTTATTGGCTACAAAGTATCAGCACTGTCAAAAGTGAAACCAAGACTAAAGTTCCCTCCAAAAAGTTACAGTATACAAAGTTAAATTTCCCACCCCACTACTATGCAATCAACTATGTTTCCCAATAGAATAGTTTAGTGGACTTTCTAACAGAAGGCTCAGCACCCCAGCCCAACGAACAGAAATGACCTTGGTTCCCATGGGACAGAGAATTGTTTAGGCTAACAGAAAAATTCCACCATCCCCATCCCATTCTGGTGGCAACCGAAAATGAGCCAAATGGCTTCATTCAGGTTCATTGCAGAGTTGACAAACACATAATCAGGTTAATAAATCAACTAGTAATTCAAACAATTCCTTTCCAATCTTAGATTGTTTTAAGGCTTGGCACTTTATTTTTTCCCCTTCTCTTAGCACAAGGGTTGAATATCTTTGAAATCCTCTGAAGCATGAAGAGTCATTCCAGACAGAACCAATATGAGAGAGAAATTTCTAAATAAAGTCTTGCTTCACAAGATGTACAGTTTTAGTTTAAAAATGACACTGAGTTCATTAGCTACAGACTTATCCATAATAACTGCTGCTCTCACACATCACCAAAAGGACAATGGTGTCGTATCTGAACAGATGTTTGCTCAACCACAGAGAGCAAAATAATTCCTCTCTGATTTTTGGAATTAAACCAGGGGTGTCCAATCTTGTCAACTTTAAGACTTGTGGACTTCTAAAGCTATGTTTATTCAACTTCTACTGTACTCACCTGGCAGAATTTTACTGTGATAACTAAGAACTGAAAAGGTATAATTATTCCAATTTCTCTGAAAAGCATAATTGACTAGGAAGAAGGTTAAAGCCATAATTCGAACAAAAAGCCTATATAAAGGCAAATTAATCTGGGGAAGCTCTTGGCTTATTTACTTAATTATTTTAGTGCTAGTTCAATGTAAAAGAGTCTCTATTGTAAACACATGGTACTCTGCCTGTTATGATTGTTTTGAAATGCTACTATACATCTTATCAATGTTTAAGAGATAGCATTGACACCAAATTTGGCTGATTCTGAAAAACCAAGGAAGGTGAGATCTGATTAGGGCTTGGTTAACAAACATTCAACAATTGTTTGAAGTTATGACAGCATTGAACCAAGAGGCTTACGGACGGTCCGCAAATTGTGGTTGCTGCAGCATCCCTATAGTCATGTGATTACAATTCAGGTGCTTGGCAACTGGTTTGAAATTATGATGGTCACAGTGTTTCACAGTCATGTGATTACCATTTGCAACTTTCATTGCTGGCTTCCAACAAGCAAAGGCAATGCGGAAGCTGGCAGGAGGTCACAAATGTGACACTGCTCTTAATGGCTGTGTGGAATTTGCTTAATAACTGCAACTTGAATGGCTGGAAGTGCTGTTATAACTTGGCACAGTCATGTGATGTCACACTATGATTGCTTTGTTCAACAATGGACAATTGTTAATTGGTGGCACGGTGGTTAAGTGCAGTATTGCAGGCAAACTCTGCCCACAGCCCTGAGTTTGATCCTGATGGGGCTCAAAGTTGATGTAACCTTTCATTTTTCTGAGGTTGTTAAAAAGAGGACCCAGATTGTTGGGGACAATATGCAAATAATGCTGACATTGTAAACCACCCAGAGAGTGCTGTAAAGCACTGTGGGGCAGTATATGTTTAAATGCTATTGCTATTGCTGAGGACTACCTGTAGTATTGGGTGGAAGTCCAATGTATATCCCAGTGTAGTGGATTAGATTGTCAAAATGTAATACAACTTTAATCTCATGTGATAAGGTTGAGCCCATATATTCTATCTGAGTTGAGCTCAAATATAAGGGACCTTTATTTTAAGCATAATTTAAGATTTACACTATAATTTTTATGGATGAAAGAAAGAAAAAAAAATCACATTAAAATGTTGAGAGAGGAGTTTGGAGACTATACAATGTGGTTCAGAGTATGTGTTTGAATCTTGGACTCACCTACTCCATATAAAAGATAATACAAGCATTTTTCAATGAGAAATGTGGGGGTGTGCAAACAGCAGTGCAGTTATTTGGTTTCAGTGGACCTTGACATTAATTCAAATACATTATTTATACACACACACATAAATATAAATGAACTCATGTTCTATTGATAGTCACTTTGAACCGATCTAGATGGAAGGGAGTAACAAACACTGAATTCATCACCATACAGAGGTGTTCCTGGTGCTTGTTTGGTTACACATATTGCAACAGGGATACATTTCATTATTTTCTCCAGCAGCTCTTGACCTTTTTTCAATCAGTTGAAATGTGGGAATTTAGTGGGGATATAATGGAGAGTTTGGGATCGATTACGTTGGACTAGACTAGACTAGACTAGTTTATTGGCCAGGCGTGATAGACACAAAAGGAATGTGTCTCTGGTGTAATAATAATAATAATACCATAACAACAACAACAACAACAACAACAACAATAATAATAATAATAGAAAGTAGTGGAACAGATGAGAAGGATAATAGTAATATAGTCCTACCACATGGGTAAATATCATTAGACATAAGGCAATACTGTGGGAATTAGATGTTCTGCAGAGTGATGGCACGAAGGAAAAAAACTGTGTCTAGTTGTTCTGGAATGCAATGCTCTGTAGTGCCACCCCAATGGGAAGAGTTGAAACAGTTTATGTCCAAGATGTGAGTGAGGGGTCTGTAGATATTTTCTCAGCCCTCTTTCTGACCTGTGCAATATACAGGTCCTCAATGGAAGGCAGGCTGGTTGCAATCTGTAGTCTGTACCTGTCCTGTTTGGTTGCTGTACCAAACCAGACAGTTATAGAAGTACAAATGATAGATTGAATATTTCCTCTGTAGAATGTATCTATATATAATGGGGAATTATAATCATTGTTGATATTGTAACTGCCTCCTTCACTATGACTTACGGTTTCATTTCCGTATGTATTCTCTTGCAAAATAACTCTTACCGGGCCAGAATATTTAAATGCAAAGCACAAGTTAATCAAATCAGCAATTCAGCTGTGCCTGGAAGCTGAGGGATAGTTAGAGAGGTTAATGCGGAATTCTGAATCCTTTAACACCATCAAACGATTAGTTCATGGATCATCCACTTGAAAAATTCTCAAAGGGAAATCTATTTAGTAACTCTGCTCTAAACTCATAGACCAGCATTACGAGCCATACTAAAAAACATTAGAGGGTTGTTGTAAAAATGGTTTGGCAAAATAGTACTAATAGCAGCAATATACAGTAGTACTTAAGCAGCTAGGTAAAATATTGAACGGACGCTTCCTTTCAACAAAACTTCAGATGAATCACCTCAGCGAAAGAGATTTACGAGACGTGTGAATTGAAGGTAGGTGCTGTGCTGAAGCAGCAGAATAAATCACGGAGATTTGAAATGTGGCATAGCATTATGGAGCCCTTGACAAACTAAGTGGCTTTTCTGCTGTTCCTGTAATGTTCATTTTTGCAACTTCACGTCTATACATGCATAATGCAGGTGTTTCTGTGAATGGTTGATTGGGTTCTCTGACCCTAATATATATGCCAAGCCAATGAGTTACTTATCTCTTTCAACTGTCTTTTGGAACATTTCTGGAGGGACATGGCTGTTGCTTTGGGCAACAACTTCACTTCTCAGCTCTCCACCTCTTTAAAATACCCATCTGGAAGTTATAACTGCTCTCTGCTGATTATGGGTTATTAAATTTCTCTGCTGCTCTGTCAGGGAATTGCGCAGCAGGTGTCCAAATTAAGTCACAGACACGTACTTGTAGTTTTATATAAATAAATATAAAACCACAAGTACATGTCTATGACTTCAATATATACAACAAACTAGATAGTCAAACAAACAGGAGCATCATGAGGTAAATCACAGAACATACAGGGCACACAGAAGGAAAAAAAAGGCGGGGGGGAAGGGAAACTCCCCCTCCACACCCACAGCAACTAATCACAGTGCAGATTGCTTCACGCAGGAGCCAGCATTCTCTAACCCAGGGGTGTCAAACTTGCCACGACAAGTGACGTGTCGTGACGTATCGCGACTTTTTCTCCATTGCCAGAGCAGGAGTGAGCGCATTTTTCGGCATGACACATCCGGCCCATGGGCCAGCAGTTTGACACTCCTGCTCTAACCAATCAACTATAACTGTGATTGCTCCAGCTACCAAATTTAAATACCTTAACATGGTCCTTCCAACTCTAAAGGGAGATTACTCTGAATGTGGGGAAGGGTATCAAAGCTAACTAGTCCAGTGTGCTCACTTGGATTACAGATAGTCCTCAAGTTATGATGGCATTTGGGAGCAGAATTTCCATTGCTAAGCAAGGCAGTAGCAAAGCTCAATGGCCCATGACTGCAATCCCTAGTGATGCCAATCTTGGCAGTCCCCAATACTGTTGTTAACAGAATCTTACCAGTTGTTAGCTGAGGACTCACTTTGATCCAAGCCATTCCCAGCTTGGTCCTTCCCAATCCTAAGCCTTTATTCTTCCAACGTAAGAGACTATCTCCCCTTTTAACTCCCCAACCACCTATTCACCCCCATTCTATGCAATTTTGGCAATCATACACCCTGCCTTGAGGGGCAGCGAGAAGCCCCAGAATCACACTGCTCTGGGGCTGCTTGCCACATTGGGCTCAGAGGTTTCTTGGCACACTGCAAGGACCCCGAGCCTCAGCACAGCATGAAGCCATAGCTGTCTCAGTGTGGACCAGCAGTGAGATGTCAAACCACATCTGCCCCAGGAAGCCCCATCCACTCCATCACAGCTCAGCAGTGCAACATAAAGCTCCAGCCCCAGCCAGCTATCCTTGCTGCCCTGAACTTTGAGGATCCTGCTGCCTCGCGCTCTGCTGCCTGCAGCTGACTTCAATATCTTCTTGTTCCTGCTACTAACAAGGTGTATCCAGCCTGGCCATTCTCAGGGCAGCTGCTAACTATGTGAGATCTTCTTCCTCAGGTCTCATGAAGAAATAGGTACACATGATCTCAGGAAGAACATCTCTTGCAACCATTAGCTGCCTTGCAAAGGGCCAGGCTGGGTGTGCTTGGCCCGCAGAGATAGGAGGAAGATAGCAAAGGTCTAGTGGGGGCAAACAAGTGCAGGGTGGCAGGGGCTGCAGAATGCAGGGGCCCAAAGAGCAGAGATTGGAGGGAGATAGGTGGGTGGATGGGTGGAGTTGAAACATCCCCACGATTGTAAGAGTAGATGATTGCCAAGCGCCTGAATTTTAATTACATGACCACAGGGGCACTGCAATGGTCACACCTTTGGGGACAAGGGGTAAGTCTCATTTGTTCAGCACCACTGCAACTTCAAAAGGTCACTAAACAAATGGTTGTAACTTGAGGATTATCTGTACACCTTTTACAATCTGCACCAATAGGACAAATTTAAATTTCTGGATATCAGTGAACAGATGCCAGGCTAACACTAGCCTAAATATTTACTGAAGGGATTGTAAAGCTGAGTATTTTGTCCCCTTTATAACCTCTTTCTCCCTGACTCACTGTTAGGCACAAGCAACCAGAACCATATGTGAAAGGATCGAGTTGACTATTTTACTGTGTTCTACCTGTAGTACAGGAATTTTCCCCAGACTGCTTGTCTTCCCTTGGGAAAAAACAGACAAGTTTCATGGAACTTGGGGGAATGGTGTGTGTGTGTCAAGCTTATGCTTCTTCTGGCTGTGCAAAGATTCAAGGCTAGTTCCCCACTTGATCCCTCCTCCTTACCTGGCTGGGTGTTTCCCAACACTTACTTATCTTCATTGCTTTGTTTCTTGTGATAGTTGAAAAAAGCTTATTCTTTAAGAATTCTTTGGAAATGTGGATTATTTAAAAGTTAGAGGAAGACACCACTTTCCTGGATTCAACAATCTGGGCTCTTTGCTTAACAGTTTGGAAGCGGCTGTGCTACCCTTTCTTGGCAGTTAAAAATTATTAGAATAGATACTTCTGTTTATACTTACAACTGGGAAAATAGTAAAAGATGGGAAATATCCAATTCTTCTTTGCCCAATTCTCCCGATCCAATTTAGCACATTATTATACATCCAGGCTTAGTGTGCAGATAAACTGCAGGAAATAATGACCCAATATATCCCACTATCCCATCTCAAACTATTAATTTATTTCATAAAAGAATCATATATTCTTGTAAAGGTAACAAAGGCCCATTAAAGAGAATATGTACATATGTACAGGTAATCCTCGATTTACAGCACATTGTTTAGTGATTGTTCGAAGTTACACCACTGAAAAAAGTGACTTATGATCGTTTTTCACACTTACGATTGTTGTGGTGTCCCCATGGTTACATGTTCAAAATTCAGATGGTTGGTAACAACAACAGCAACAACAACAATAATAGAGTTGGAAGGGACCTTGGAGGTCTTCTAGTCCAACCCCCTGCTCAGGCAGGAAACCCTATGCCATTTCAGACACATGGTGGTCCAGTCTCTTCCTAAAAACTTCCAGTGTTGGAGCATTCATAACTTCTAGAGACAGGTTGTTCCACTGATTAATTGTTCTATTGTAACTGTCAGGAAATTTCTCCTTAGTTCTAGATTGCTTCTCTCTTTGGTTAGTTTCCATCCATTGCTTCTTGTGCTGCCTTCAGGTGCTTTGGAGAATAGCTTGAGTCCCTCTTCTTTGTGGCAGCCCCTGAGATATTGGAACACTGCTATCATGTCCCCCCTCGTCCTTCTCTTCATTAAATTAGACATACCCAATTCCAGCAACCGTTCCTTATATGTTTTAACCTCCAGTCCTCTAATATCTTTGTTGCTCTTTTCTGTACTCTTTCTAGAGTCTCAACATCTTTTTTATTATGGTTGCAGTGTCCCAAGGTCATGTGAGCACCTTCCATGACCTTCTGACAAGCAAAATCAAAGGGAAAGTCAAATTCATTTAACAACTTGTTACTAACTTAACAACTGCAGTGATTCACTTAACAATTTTGGCAAGAAAGATCATAAAATGGTTCAAAACCCAATAAATGCCTCACATAGCAACAGAAATTTTGGGCTTCATTGTGTGGTTGTAAGTCGAGAACTGCCTGTACTCAGCATCTAGACAGATTAGTACAGAAAAAAAAAAACTTTCAGATAATTTCTGTAGTTTTAAATACAATGGACTAAATCTCAGAGATTATAAATTCTACATCCTGCACTGAACTGGAAGCCAGTTTAGTAAATCTCAGCCAATCACTCTCTCTTTCAGAGAGAAGGCAAGGGCAAACATTTCTGAAAACATGACAAGAAAATTGCACAGACAACTGCATGTAATTGCCAAAAAAATCAATGCTGATTTGAAGGTACACACACACGCGCGCACACACACACACACACACAGACAGACAAAATGATGTTATCAGTGTAACATTCTTGCCTCTGACTCTATACTGAAGGAGAGAACAGAAGGGGAAATGTACATCCTACCTGCCAATCTTCTTGCCATACTGAATGGCTAACAGAATTTAATATAGGTAGAAATCAGATTTACTTTATTTATTACATTCCAGGTAATCCTCAACTTATGACCACAACTGAATCTAAAATTTCTGTTGCTAAGTGAGACATTTATTATTTGAGTTTTGCTCCATTTTACAACCTTTCTTGCCACAGTTGTTAAGTAATTCACTGCAATCGTTAAGTTATTAGCAGTTGTAAAGTGAATTTGGCTTTCCCATTGACTTTGCTTGTCAGAAGGTCACAAAAAGTGGTCATATGACCCAGGAATAGTACAACTGTCACAAATATAAATAAATAGAGTGTCCCAAGATCATAAGGATGCCACAATGGTTGTAAATGTAAAAAATGATCATGTCACTTTTTTCATGCTATTATAACTTCAAACGGTCATTAAACAAGCTGTAATAAGTCGAGGATTGCCTGTAATAGAATGCCTACAAACCACACTTTTCTGAATGTTGGGTAACAGAAACAATACTGTATAACATAATAAAAACAGTGCATAATAGAAATAAGATCCATTTACTTTAACAATAGGGCAGCATGTAAAAGGACCAATAGTAAATAACCAGTAATTCTAAAAAGAACCTTGGAAAATAAATAATAATAATAATAATAATAATAATAATAATAATAATAATAATAATAATAATAATAATAATAATAATAATAATAATAATAATAATAATAATAATAATAATAATAATAATGAGGAGGAGGAGGAGGAGGAGGAGGAGGAGGAGGAGGAGGTTGGAAGGGACCTTGGAGGTCCCTGCTCAGGCAGGAACCCTACACCATTTCGGACAAATGGCTGTCCAGTCTCTTCTTAAAAACTTCCAGTGTTGGAGCATTCACAATAAAACAACGTATTCATCACAATGAAGATGTCAAGGGAGGGCTATCACAGTGCTATTGAAAAGGCTCTCTTATCAATGAGTTACCTGCTCTTTGATAAGAACATCTGGTGAAGGGCTTAGAAGAAGATTGTTAGGTGCAACAGAGACACTTCTTCAAATAGAATAAGGACATAATAAAAACATGGACACTTCAGACACCCTTTCAATACAATTTCATGCAGGTGAAAGCAATGAAGATATAGGCAAGCAAATGCACTCAGCCACTCATATTTCACTTGTTTGAAGATTTACTATTCTGCATCTTTTCACAGAAAGTTACCTCATTTGGCATCCAAATAAACTTTTTCTCCCAAACCTATTGGCCATTGTTGGAATTTTGAGAGCATCATAAGAGCCTCCATAGAAAATGGCAGCCTTTGTGATACTTCCCAGGATACTTTTACACTTTTAACTTAAACCATTGTCTGTTTGTATGTAGACATAAAGGTAAAGATAATGGTTTTCCCTGTCCAGTCATGTCCGACTCTAGGAGACAGTGTGCTCATCTCCGTTTCTCAGCTGAAGGAGTCAACATTGTCCAAATACATTTCTGTGATAATGTGAATAGCATGACTACAGATCGAGGTGCATGGGATGCTGTTACCTTCCCACCAAAGCGGTACATAATTATCCACTCACATTTGCATGCTTTTGAACTACTAGGTGAGCAGGAACTGGGGCAAGTAACGGGGGCTCACACTGTCATGCACTGATCGGGTCTTGAACCCAGGTTGTCAGCTTTCCAGCTGACAAGCTCAACATCTTTAACTGCTGAGCCACCACTCTATAGACATACCCCCATACAAAGTATTGGCAGCCCATCCTTTCAATGTCTAAAAATGGCTTTGAGGTTTGCTTGCTGATTTACCTGGATAGTCAATTTACTATACTTGCCTTTCCAAAATGATTCTGGGCATCTTATTATTAAAATAAAAACAAGATTGAACTAGAAATGAAATATAATAAAACGTGTAGAAGAGAATCCACCAAAGCGATTCAATAGGTCAATAATCACTTTGGATGGAACCACAAATCCTCCTGACTCAAGGACTGAGGAGGAAAGGGAAGTCATGAAAGGTTTAGAAAGAGAGACAGGGGGAGTCAGGGCCATCTGGGTCTTGGGGAAATGCTTCCAGTGATAGAGAAGGCACATCTCCTGGGTCCCACCAGGTCATACTGCTTGAGTGACAGGGTCTGGAGCTTGTCAGATCTTACTGGATAAGCAGAGTTTATTGCAAACAGTCCTGTAAATAACCTGGCTCTGTGCCATGAAAGGGTTAAATCAGCGGTTCTCAACCTATGGGTCGCGACCCCATTTGGGGTCGATCGACCATTTCACGGGGGTCACCAAGCAAGGCTGTCCGCCATTTTTTCCCCTTTTCCGGTGGGTGCCTTACCTCCCTTGAGCTGGGCCAGCTGGTGGTCGGCCTGCTCCGTCTCTGCCGCTTGCCAGCTACGCCTCGGCTGGCGCAGGGGGCGGAACCATGCATGCGCGGCGCTCCCGGGCAGGGAAAGTCCTCGACTTACGACCGGTTGGGTAATCCTCGACTTACGACTGGTTTAGTCCTCGACTTACGACCAGTTTAGTCCTCGACTTACAACCAGTTGGGGGTCGCGGCATTAAAAAGGTTGAGAATCACTGGGTTAAATAGACACCTCAAATTGCACCTGGAAGCCAGCTAGCAACCAGCACATTCTCCTACAGCAAAAACTATGAGAAGAACGGAAAGACTCACCATCCATGTCTAACCGCTGCATAATAATTGCCAGTTCCACCTCGCTAGGCATGTATCCCAGAGAGCGCATGGCCATTCCCAGTTCCTGCTTGGAAATGAAGCCATTGCCATCCCGGTCCAGGACTCGGAAAGCTTCCCGAATTTCTAAAAAGAAAAAGTTGAATTATTTTCCTGGTGCATTGATTTTCTTTGAACATTGATGCTAAGTCAAGAACAAAACCTGGGCATTGTTCTTAGGAGGACTACAACAGCCTGGCTCTTTGAAATACAGTGAGTCCTTGACCTACAAACACAACTGAGCCCCAGATTTCCTAGCTAAGCAAGACAATTGTTAATTGTTAATTTTGCTCCATTTTACATCCTTTCTTGCCACAGTTGTTGTGAATCACTGCAGCTGTTAAGTTAGTAACACAATTGTTAAGTGAATTTGGCTTCCCCATTGACTTTGCTTGTTAGGTCACAAAAAGTGTTCATATGACACCAGGACACTGCAAACATCATAAATATGAACCAGTTGCCAAATGTTCAAATTTTGTTCACATGACCATGGTTGTAGGTGTGAAAAATGGTCATAAATCAATTTTTTCAATGCTGCTGTAACTTTGAATAATCACTATACAAATAGTTGTAAATTGAGGGTTATCCATAAAGAACTAGAGATCCTTGGCAGTGAGTGGGATTATCCTTTGTTTTTCTAGAGTATTTTTTTAAATCCTTTTTAAAAATCCTTTACCCTCTTAAGCCATCAATAAGTCATATACGTATGTATGAGCATGAATGTATAGATTTCAAGGACCTCCTATTGTCTACAAGTACAGTATGTTGGTAAGTACCATTTTCCCTCTCATGTTACTTAAGAAGTGGAAACACAAATAATACTGAGCTGAATCCAAACCTCTAAGTTTGGGAGAAATTTTTTCTTCTTCTTACAGCATGTATTATTTTTCTATATTTTCTCAGGCACCGTTTCTATCTTATATCTGATCCTCAATCAGAATTCAAAGGAGACGGAAAAAGCAGAACATTTCTTGTATTAGACAGTTTCCCCCTTTATGCCAGTGATTCTCAACCTTAGAATTGAAGTTTAAAGTATGAGGATTCCAACTGCCAAAAATCCCTATCTAGCATGCTGGCAGGAGGATTCTCGGAGTTGAAGTCCACACATCTTAAAGATGGAGTAGATTTCTGGGTAAATC
Organism: Protobothrops mucrosquamatus; assembly: GCF_001527695.2. Classification (NCBI taxonomy): domain Eukaryota; kingdom Metazoa; phylum Chordata; class Lepidosauria; order Squamata; family Viperidae; genus Protobothrops; species Protobothrops mucrosquamatus. The sequence continues at coordinate 135,974 of NW_015389734.1, read as the reverse complement.
ACAAGCATGATCAACTGGAATAGGTATTTCTCCAGTCTGCTAGTCTCCAGTCTCCAGTCTCTCTGCAAAAACTACAAGCCCTTAAACTGCCTGGGAATTCTAGGAGCTGAACTCTCATTGTGGCTGGAAAATACCACAGATGGAAGGGCTGAGCAAAACGTTTTGTGCCACTGGGAATTCCAGAATTCTCCAACAGGAAAAACTCTGTTGCTCATCTTCAAATTTTAATGGAGAATTCCTAACACCAGAAAAGCAAAAACCAAGAGTGTCACAGAGACTAGGCCAGCTATGACCCACTCTTAAATTAACCCATTTTCTATGCAGACACATTGCACTAACTCATAAAACAAACAGGCAACAATTGTGCAACATGTTAGGCCACAGAAAGAAAAAACAAACAAACAAACCATGGTGTTCTATAACCAGAGTTTGGAGTTTGGAGGTATTTATTTATTCAACACATTTATATAATTGTCCGTCTTGTATTGATCTTTAGGTGGCTCCTAACCAACAGTTAAAAACATCAATATAACCTGAATACATAGATCTGTCTATCCAAACCACAAACATTAAGTTGACATTAAGGTTAGATGGCTGTGAAGATGCTATTGGTACTGTTGAGTGTGTATTTAATTTGTTCTTGCTGACTTACTGTACCTTTTTAATTTTTTTGCTGATATTTCATTTTTTTCTACTGTTCTACTACATTGTTAGTTGCCCAGAGTCATATTTGCAAGTTGGGCAGCCACATAAACTGATTTAGTATATATAGTAAAATTTTAAAAAGTGCAACTGCAAAGTTTTGAACTGATCTGGTTAAGTATATTATGCAACCCAGAATCAGGATATTCAAATGCCTGAGAAATCATTGCAAAGATGTAGGCCCAGGGGAGGGAATGTGTGATGCAGTCTGAGATGTCCTTTCTAACCTATTTCCCTATTCATATTTAAATGAGATATTCTAGGTCTCTCTTTTTTTCACCTTAGTGTGCAAAACAAAAAGCTGCAGTGATTTGGGGGAAGAGTGTAAGTAGAGAAAACTATACAGGTAGCCCTTGACTTAACAACCACAACTGAGCCCAAAATTTCTGTTGCTAGGTGAGACAGTTGTTAAGTGAGTTTTGCCCCATTTTACAACCTTTCTTGCACCGTTATTAAGTAAGTCACTGCAGTTGTTAAGTTAGTAACATGGTTGTTAACTGAATCTGGCTTCCTCATTGAGTTTGCTTGTCAGAAGATCGCAAAAGGGGATCACATGACCCCGGGACACTGCTAGTATCATAAATATGAACCAGTTGCCAAGCATCTGAATTTTGATCATGTGACCATGGGATGCTGCATTGGTGGTAAGTAAGAAAAAAAAAGTCATAAGTATTTTTTGTCATTGCTGTTGTAATTTCAAACAGTCACTAAACTAATGGTTGTAAATCAAGGACTACTTGTAAGTCAAGAGTACTTTTTTAGTATTAAATCCCCTCTCTTACTGGGAAAAAGAAAATTGCAGCTGAATTTTTCTTTTGGAAATGATGGAAGAAGAAAATTTATTGTATCTCTCTTTGTGGATACCTACAGACACAAGCACATTTTATATAGATTGATAGATACAACATACCATCAAGTCAGTGTCAGTTTTTAGCAACAAAATAAGTACGACTTCTGGAAAAAAATAAATACAAAACACACAATACATGGGGGTTTTTTTCTTACCAAAAGAGGGAGCTATAATACTGAATACGAGTCATAGTGTCACAGCACCCTAATTGAGGGGAGGGGGGAAGCTTCAATTCGGCCACTGATGAATCAGAACATTCTGTGTATAAAATTCCTTTTAAACTTTCTTTTGCATTTCAACAAGAACTAATAACAAAGAAAATTCATTGCTGGCATCTGTTGTTATTATGCTCCACTGAGTCATAGCCAGCTCCTGCTGATTCTACGGATAAAAGTTCTCCAGGTTGTCCTGTCTCTCACCATACTAAGCAATTTTTGCAGGTACATTTCTGTAACTCTGTTTTTCTTATACGCTATTGGTCTCTTCTCCTTCTATCCATCTTCCCCAATTTGATTACCTTTTCTATAGAAACATGAGCCCAGCTCATGTGCTCCAAATATGATATCCTTTGTTTCATGATTCATGCACCATGGGTGCTCTATCGCTGGAGGTTTTCAAGAAAAGATTGGACAACCATTTCTCTGGGGTGGAATAAGGACTTCTGCCTTGGGCAGGGGTTGGACTAGAAGAGCTCTAATGGGCCTTCCAGCCCTATGATTCTATGCTACCAGGGAGCATTCTGGCTTGATTTACTCTAGCACTGAAGAATTTATTCTTGAATAAAATAGAGCTGGAAGGGACCCTGGGAATCTTCTAATCCAGCCTCCTGCTCAACAGGAGAACCTATACCCGTGGTGGCGAACCTATGGCACGCTTCCGTGTGCAAAAAAAAAAAAAAGGTTCAATCAATCAAGTCAATTTCAACTTCTCGCAGGGAAAAATATGATCTCGCAAAGTTGGAATTGATTGATTGAACTTTTTAGTCCCACCCAGTCTGCCGTTATCACGGCAGCCGCGCCCACCCAATAGACCATGCCCACCCAATTGGCCACACCCATCCAATTGCCAAACCCACCCAATTGGCCATGCCCACCCGGCACCCGACGATACATAAGTGGGTTTTAGATTGCAGATTGGGCACTCGGTCTCTAAAAGGTTCGCCATCACTGACCTACACCATCTCAGACAGGTGACAGTCTAGCCTTTTCTTAAAAATCTCCAGTGATGGAGCGCCTACGATTTCTTATGGCTGTCCAAGGAATATGAAGTAGCCTTTTCCATCATCATAACTCAAAGTAGTTGATTTCCACAAAGGGTACAACTTCCATCTAGATCAGGTGTATCCAACCTGTGGCCCACAGACCACATGGCAGCCCTGGACAACTAGTAATGTGGCCCCACAAGATCATAATTTTTTAATATTATTATGTGATTTATATACGTTACCTATATTACAACTTGAATTGTAAGCCATCCAGAGTCATTGACTGAGGTGGGCAACCATATAAATTAAATAAATACATAAATAAACAAATATATATTTTACATGTAGCTCAAGACCTCTTTACTCAGTGTGGCCCAGGCAAGCCAAAAGGTTGGACACCGATGGTCTAGACCAGGGGTAGACAACCTTGGCTCTTTTATGACTTGTGGATTTCAAGTCCCAGAATTCCCAGCATGGCTGGCTCAGGAATTCTGGGAGTTGAAGTCCACGAGTCATAAAAGAGCCGAGGTTGCCTACCCCTGGTCTAGACACTGTAACGATGCATGCTTGCATTCTCTTTCAAATATATCACCTGGTAGTCTTCTTGCCTAATTTCCATGTATTCATTCCATTTTTTTAAACATTATATTCCATCATTAACTCCTTTCTATGCCTGTTTCTTATGACATGGATGAGGTTAGAGCTTCATATAATATCTCTGATTTCTTTGACTAGATCCTTTATGCTTCTCAATCTGACACTTACTTGTGTTTGTCTACACTTTGTGTTAGCTTTTGTACTCATGTCAGAAGCACAGAGACTCTTCCTAGTCGAAAGGATCACTGTTGTCCTGGGGATGCCCAGCTGGGGCTCCTTTCATGCCCTCAACAGGAACTGGAGGGTTGAGAGAGCTCAACCCTGCCCCATAGCAGCTCTCGGGTTTCAAATGTGGGCTTGCTAACCTCCTGCCCAGGGTTCCAACCACTTGAGCCGTCGTGCTCCTTTCTGCGTTAGCTAAACCAACACTACAACCACACTGTGTATACAGGTAGTCTTTGATTTACAACCATTTATTTAGCAACTGTTCGAAGTTACAACAGTACTGCTTAAGTACATGTAAGTACACTTTGACACAATAGGTTTTTTTTAAAAAATGACTTACTGGTCCTTACACTTACAACTGCTGCAGCAGCCCCACAGTCACTGCTCAGAATTTGGGTGTTTGGCAACCAGCACGTATTTATGGCAGCTGCAGCATCCTGGGGTCATGTGATTGCCATTTGCAACCTCTGCAGCCAGCTTCTGAGAAGCAAAGTCAATGGGGGAAGCTGGATTTGCTTAATGACCGCATGATTCACTTAACAACTGCAGTGATTTGCTTAGCAGCAGTGGCAAAAATTGTCATAAAATCAGGCCCAACTCATTTAACAACCACTTTGCTTAGCAATGGAAATTCTGGTCCTGTTTCTGGTTGTAAATCAAGAACTAACTTTACATATCTGCAAGTTTTTTAACTTGTGTTGGTGCAAGGATAAACAAATTGCTGCATGTTTTTAGTTTTGGTGGCGATGCTCAGTAAATAAGTGTTTTGTCTGAAAGTTTTTGAACAATTTGGTGAATCATCCAACAATTTTTCACAATAAATTCTGCCTGTAGTCTACTGTCCAGATTCCCTAATTCATATAAATTGATGCAGCATAAGAAATTGATCCAGATATTGCTGCTAGCACCTAGGTTCATTATTGCAAAACACTAGAAAATTAAAGAGAATATTTCATTGGAGCAGAGATTCAAATGTGAGGAAATTGCATTGGCAGAAAAAAAATAACATAGCAAAGACTTAGGAAAAGCCTGAAATGAAGAATAAATGTATAATTATGATTAAAATGTTTGTATGTATACATTTATATTACATAAATACACATATTCACAATTTTTCTGTCTACTGTATTTCTTTTTGTAATTTTGCATTCTCTTTTTTTGTTTCAGTTTTGGACTTCTGTTTCCAAAACAAAACAGTAATGATTTTGCATACCATGCCTGTCAATGCTTCCTTGAAAAAGCCACTTTTTCCTGGGTTTGTATTGTTTCATGTTCCCAGGAAAATACATATTTGAGAAAAGGAAGTGCTGATAGCATTCCCAGATCAACTTCAAAGCGCTTTGTTACACCTTGTTACTTCAGTAACCGAAACATGTGCTTTTTTTGGCTTGCACAGTTACAATGCAAGCCCAAGAAACAATATGGATTTTTTAAAGACTTCCAACAGATGATGGTCATGGTGGCTTTGGTGTACACATCCATGCCTGCTAAAAAACAACTTCTCAGACTTAGGCTCTTAAAGTTGCAGACCCCTACAATCCCTTAGAATGAAATGAGACATACAGTATATCACTGATTTTAACCAAGCTATCCCAGTAAATCTGGAGAAAGACACAGTGGCTAACAGATTGGAAGAAGTCAGTGTATATTTCAGTACCAAAAAAAGAAGACTTAACAGAATGCAAACCATTGTACAATGTTCTTAATTTTACAAGCTAGCAAAATGATGCTTAGGATCAAACAACATATATTAAACTGCTACATGGAAAAAGAGCTGCCAGATGTTTAAGATGTCTTTAGAAAAGACCAAGATCAAGAAACAAGAGACATTATTGCCGATACATATTGGTTAATTGGGAAAGCCAAAGAATAGTGACTATGTGCTTCATTGATTATAGAAAGGCCTTTGATTTTGTGAATTATGTCAAGCTGTGGAATGTGTAGAAAAACAGGAATTCCAGAACATGTTGTCTTCATGAAAAACCTACAGTTCAAAGATGTCAGGAAGACACAGTACAGATAGAACATGTTGAAACAAATTGGCACCAAGTTGGAAAAGGAATGTGACAAATTTATATACTCTCCCCCTATTTTTTCATCCTATACACTGAATATATATTAAGGGAAGTGGGTTGAAAGACAATATGGTTTTAAAACTGGGGAAAAAAACATCAATAACCTGTGCAATGCCCATGACACTTTTCTGATACCCAAAATGCAGAGGATCTGCAAGCTCTAGCAAGATGGGTGAACCTAGTTACAGTGGCAATGGGGACAATGTTGGAAGGCTTGAAAGACCAGGCAGGTCAGGGAGAGATCACCATGGGGAGAAACTCTATGTATAGTTATGTGATTCCTAAGAATGGAAAATGACTTGATGGAACATAATCAGTCAATCAATCAATCTAAAACTGAGGGCTAGAGCACAGCTATCCCTTTTAAGTCCATTCTTCATGAGAGCATGGATACAAACTTGCTTTCTTGACTGCAATACAGAAGACATTGGTCAGTGTGTTGTTCCAGAAAGTTTATTTCAACAACCCTGAGATGCATTAGAGTTCTTCCATCCATCTAATCCAAACCAATCCTGCTTGGCTGCCAACTCGAAGTGCTGCCACCTGTAAGACTCCCCCTTTCCAAAAAAAAATTAAAATTAAAAATAGCTTTCCAATATCAGTCAAGATCATCTAGATATCTTGGTTATTTCCAAAGCATTCAAACATATATCTATCTACTCTATCAAAAGAAAGGCTGAGCGCCAAAGAATCGAGGCCTTTGAACTATGGTGCTGGAGAAGACTCCTGCGAGTCCCTTGGATTGCAAGGTGATCAAACCGGTCAGTCCTAGAGGAGATCAACCCTGACTGCTCTTTAGAAGGCCAGATCCTGAAGTTGAAACTCAAGTACTTTGGCCACCCAATGAGAAGGAAGGACTTACAGGAGAAGAGCCTGATGCTGGGAAAGATTGAGGGCAATAGAAGAAGGGGACGACAGAGAATGAGGTGGCTGGATGGAGTCACTGAAGCAGTAGGCGTGAGCTTAAATGGACTCCAGAAGATGGTAGAGGACAGGAAGGCCTGGAGGAACGTTGTCCATGGGGTCGCGATGGGTCGGACATGACTTTGCAAGTAACAACAACAACTCTATCAAATATCACATTGACTTGCAATTTGTTTTGTAAAAAAAAAAAAATCAAATTAACTCTCATGCTTACAGTCCCTAAAGTGTATATTTTTTGGCATTTACAAATGCATATGGTAATTTGCAATGAATATATGTGAGCATGTACAAATCATTTTTTTTAAGATGACAGCATTTAAATCTGTCTTTCAAAAAGCACAGGGAGAAAAGCTTTTATTGCAAGGACAGGATAGATGGTGGAAGGAAGGAAAGGTCTTTATATATTTCTTTCTTTTTTATTATTCCTTCTTTGCACTTTTTATTTTCTTGACTTTCTCTGAGTTTAGTTTGTATTAGTTTGCATTACTGTAATTAAACTCTTCAATGCAAATATATTAGAAAATAATAAATAGAAACAGACCGGGCTAATTTAATTCTAGGACCTTGCAAACGTCTCTGGGGATGCCATTCAGGGTTCAGGTGAGTCTCAAAGCCAAAACTGCTTATGAGACATTAAGACTGAGTCATAGCTGCAATTTAAAGGTCAAGCATTAAATGATGTTCAGAACGGAGCCAAGGTTTCAATATTTGGTAAACCACCAAATAGTCAATTATTCCATCTCTCCTCTTTTCTAATATCAAGGATTGCCAGCTAATCACTTAGGATTGGAAACGGTTTCACCTTCGTTTCTCCTTCCTCTTCACTTGCACTGCTACCCTAACTTTGAACATACTTACATACTGTAGAGGCCTCCTTGGTTTCTATTGAATACATCACTTTTACCCAACAAATAGCTTTTTTCAAGGTACAGAACAAAGGAAAGTGCACTTGGTCTTTTATTTTCCTTCTCCATGTATATCAATGGGTTCAATACAGGCATTCCTCGATTTATGACCACAATTGAGCCCAAATTTTCTGTTGCTAGGTGGGACAGTTGTTAAATGATTTTTGCCCTATTTTAAGACCTTTCTTGCTACAGTTGTTAAGAGTGTCAACGCTGCTAATATTTTTAGAGTTAATTCAGATGATGGTGGGGGGGGGGAGGAGAAAGATAGGACTGCATGCGGGAAGAGAATGGAAGAGAACCTTTGCCTTCCACCTGATAGGAGAACGTGATATATGACAGCAAATTTGGGGAGGGAACATGCTGATAAATTAATTGCTCAGGGGAAGAGAATTTAGTTCTTAGCATCCCTTTGGTGTGCCAATATGTTGTAACATAAATAAAAGACTTTTTAGGAAAACAATGCCTGGAAGTTCTTTGAAGTGTTTCATTAGTCGGAACCTGACAAAGAGAATGACTGCAGTTGTTAAGTTAGTAACCCGGTTGTTAAGTGAATCTGGCTTCCCCATTGATCTTGCTTGTTAGAAGGTCAAAAGGGGATCCCATGATCCTGGGACAGTCATAATATGAACCAGTTGCTAAGCATCCAAATTTTGATCACGTGACCATGGGGATGCTGCAAAGGTTGTAAGTGTGAAAAATGGTCATAAATCACTTTTTTCAGGGATGTTGTAACTTCAAACAGTCACTAAATCAACTGTTGTAAGTTAAGGACTACCTGTATGGATTAACCAATCACTGCTCCCTTTGGGTGGCAGCTACTATTTCAGTCTACACTTATCTGGGTCTTCCTGCTTTTTAGCTTTGTTTTTTGGGGGGAGATGGAAAGGGGGGAACTGAACCTAAAGAGGTCACAAAAATTGGATTTGATGTTACAAGCAGCCTGGAAATCACTTGCTCTGCATTTCTGTGCATGATGAAAGAATTATTCCAGAAAATATTTGAAGAGTTGCTATTGTTCCAAGGAAAGAAGGAAGGAAGGAAGGAAGGAAGGAAGGAAGGAAGGGAGGGAGGGAGGGAGGGAGGGAGGGAGGGAGGGAGGGAGGAAGGAAAGAAAATTAAATAAAAGAACATTGGATGCTTTTCTTGCAAGAATAGGATAGATTATGGGACACTTTAGTTTTTAAAAAAGGCAACTCTGTGAGGACATGATCTGTAATTTGTTTTGGACAATCTTGAGTTTTCCTGACATGGACAGGAAGTTGGACTAGGAGACTAAAGGCAGGACAAGAAACAATGGATGGAAACTGATCAAGGAGAGAAGCAACCTAGAACTAAGGAGAAAATTCCTGACAGTTAGAACAATTAACCAGTGGAACAACCTGCCTCCAGAAGCGGTGAATGCTCCAACACTGGAAGTTTTTAAGAAGAGACTGGACAGCCATTTGTCTGAAATGGTATAGAGTTTCCTGCCTGAGTAGGGGGTTGGACTAGATGACCTCCAATGTCCTTTCCAACTTTATTATTATTATTATTATTATTATTATTATTATTATTATTATTATTATTATTATTATTATTATTATTATTATTATTATTATTATTATTATTATTATTTACAAGATTCCTTCTTAGCATATGATTCTATGTGTCCATGGAGATGCTCAGTCATCCAGGTCATGGTTGTCCAAAAGATGCTTTTTCAAAAGGCAACTGGACTTCCTTTGTCACTTTTCATCCAAGAAGCTTCTTCAGTTCTGAAGAATTGAAGTTCAGTTCTGAAGAACTGAAGAAGCTTCTTGATTGAGAAGTGAAACATCTTCAAGGAAAAACAAAGAGGTCCAGTTGCCTCTTGAAAAAGCACCTGTGGGATGTGATTCTGTGATTAGAATCACACTTGGCAGGGAGAAAACGGAGAAAGATACTTTTTTTCCCCTTTCCCTAAACACAATGACAGAGGCTTTCCAATGATGCTGGAAGGAGTTTTAAAGCAAAAAAAGAAAGGATTTTTTCACACTAGACATATTATGTAAATAGTGGAATGCATTGTTAAAAAATGTGGTGATAGACATTAATTTGGATGGGATTGTATAAACGTATGGAAGACAGAACTATCAAGGGCTTTTCATCAGAAAGATTCAACATGATCTTCAGGTCAGGAGGATCCATGCTTCTAAAGGCCACTTGCAGAGGATCATGGGCAGTGGAGAACAACTCCGTTTCCTGCATGAAACCACTCAGAAGCATCAACTCAGTTGCCATGAGAAACAACGTCAGCCAGTGGCCTCATCCAACCTATTCTTAGGTTCTAATACCAAGGGTATTCAATACAACATTTTATTTACTTATTTATTGTCACATTACTATCTTTCCTTTCATACAAGAGGTGAAGCAGTAAAACAGCACTCATTTCCGTACAACCACAAGTTTTTTTTTTTTTTTTTTAAGATTGGGTTCAGAAGGAGTGGCTGGCTTAAATTCAATGTATTTTCCAATTGGAGGATGATTAGAAGCTGGAGAATAGCTTGACTCTAGCCAACACTCCAGAAGACAGGCTTAGGATACAGGACGACCTGGACAGACTTGAACACTGGGCGCTATCTAACAAAATGAAATTCAATGGTGAAAAAACTAAGGTTCTACATTTAGGCAAGAAAAACCAAATGTACGGGTATAGTATAGGGGGTATCTTGCTCAATAGTAGTAACTGTGAGAGGGATCTCGGAGTCCTAGTGGACAATCACCTAAATATGAGCCAGCAGTGTGCTGCAGCTGCCAAAAAAGCCAACACAGTGCTGGGCTACATTAACAGAGGGATAGAATCAAGATCACGTGAAGTATTAATACCACTTTACAATGCCTTGGTAAGGCCACACTTGGAATACTGCATCCAGTTTTGGTCACCACGATGTAAAAAAGATGCTGAGACTCTAGAAAGAGTACAGAGAAGAGCAACAAAGATGATTAGGGGACTGGAGGCTAAAACATATAAGGAACAGTTGTTGGAATTGGGTATGTCTAGTTTAATAAAGAGAAGGATGAGAGGGGACATGATAGCAGTGTTCCAATATCTCAGGGGCTGCCACAAAGAAGAGGGAGTCAAGCTATTCTCCAAGGCGCCTGAAGGCAGGACGAGAAGCAATGGGTGGAAACTGATCAAGGAGAGAAGCAACTTAGAACTAAGGAGAAACTTCCTGACAGTCAGAACAATTAACCAGTGGAACAACCTGCCTCCAGAAGCGGTGAATGCTCCAACACTGGAAGTTTTTAAGAAGAGACTGGACAGCCATTTGTCTGGATCTCTCCAGGGCAAAATTAACCACTACACCACACTGCCTCTAGTCCTAAATATCAATCTGTCTCTCACCTATATACCTTTCAAAACAAATAGCTGAGCAACACATACACAATAGTTAAGCAATAAATATTGCTTAACAGAAAAAGAAAAGAAATCCAAATAAGTCAGCAAAACAAAATCCTTGGCATGCATCACTGCCAACTGTTTGCTGTTTTTCAAAACATTTTATTGTACAGTAATACGCTCCAGCAATTTTTCAGGTCAGTATTTTATTTTAAACCTGTTCCTGTTGAAAATGTGGAATGTAGTGTTTATAAGCTTGCAGTAGCAATTTTAATTAAGCTAAGAAACATTGATCATCCCAACTACATAAGGATTTGAATTATGTTCTCCCCAATCTAAATCATTGTAGTGAATGGATTAGTCTGCTTTTTAAAAAAAAAAAAAAAAAAAAAAACAATGTCCGATCCTTCCTTCCTTCCTTCCTTCCTTCCTTCCTTCCTTCCTTCCTTCCTTCCTTCCTTCCTTCCTTCCTTCCTTCCCATTGAGTCAATCCCATTGTTTGAATAAATATATCCAATGCTCATGGCTTTCTTTCTTTCTTTCTTTTTTTCTTTCTTTCTTTCTTTCTCACACTTTCTCACTCACTCTCTTGCAATTGAAACAGACTTGAATCTAGGCAGTTCTTTGAACAAATGCATACAGCTTTTTTGACAACAGTTTGTAATTGCCTCCTTCTTAGGGCTGAGAGAAAGTGACTGGCTCAAGGTCATCCAGGTGGCTTTGCGCCTATAGTGGAAACAGAAATCATACTCTCCAGATTTCTACCCTGATGCCTTAAACCACTACTCCAAACTGGCTCTCACCATGTCAATTTCACACATATTTATTTATAAATCTGCTCCATTCTGTTTATTTTTTTTTTCTTCCATTCAATCTTGTTTGATTCTTGGAGACTATCTCTGCAATTTTCTTGGCAAAGTTTTTCAGAAGTAATTTGCCATTGCCTCCTTCCTAGGGCTGAGAGAAAGTGACTGACCCAATATCATCCAGTTGATGATATTGGTGGGACTGGAACTCTTGGTCTCCTGGTATCTAGACTGATGCCTTAATCACCATATCAAACTGGTTCTCATTTCTTTATTAGCCTGCATCACAATCAAATCTAGCAAAATTGTGTAGAAAAGTGAAATCCTTAACCTTGAATGTGTTTCATTTTTCTATCTAGATTATCTATCTATTGTCTGCCTGTCTACCTGTCTGTTGTTTATCTACCTGCTGCTGTCTGTCTACCTGTCTATCTATTGTTATCTATTTACTTGTTATCTCTCTCTCTCACTGGAAAACTAAAAGAAGAGAAAATGCAAAGTATATTTATACTCCAATCTGCACATAACTTCAGGAGGTATGAATCAGGAGCGTCCTAACTCACAAACATTTAATTTTTCAAACATTTCAACAATGATTTATTTTGACCTTACAACTGCACTATGGCTGTGTTCACCTGACTGAACACTGATGGATATTCTTCCAATCTTTGCCCTTGCAAAGTAATCTGTATCCAATCCATGCCAGCTTAACACATATTCAAACATTAGTCCAGTCTATCAATGTTTTGCATCATTCTGAATTTTAAAAAATATCTTTTTATAGCTCATCTTTCTGCTCCGATGAGCCTTCAATATGTCTAATAAAACTGAAACAAAAACCTTGAATATAAAAAGCTAAACCCAGAGATCAAAAAATAACACTAATGTAGATATATAAAAAAGGTAAGGTAAAGGAGTCCTTGCAGATTTTATTTTGCTAACCTTTGCCGACTATAGGGAGCAATACTCATCTCCATTTCAAGGTCATTGAGTCAGCGCTGTCCGAAGACGTTTCCACAATCATGTGGCCAATATGACATCACAAAATGCTGTTACCTTCCCACCTATTTATCTACTCACATTTGCATGCTTTAAAACTGCTAGGTAGGCAGGAGCTGGGGCAAGGAATGGGAGCTCACCCCATCATGTGACGCTCAGGTCTCAAACTTGGGCTGCCGGCTTTCCAGCTGACAAGCCCAACATCTTAACCTCTGAGCCACTGCACCACCTCCAGTGCTAAAATAATTTAAGGGATTAAACGGCAGGTGAAAGAGGTGTATTTTTAAACATATTCTGTAAGTTAAGGAAGTGGTAAGCAACCCAGAAGAAGGAATTCTCCTATATGCCAGAAAGATACATAGCTGAAAGCTTATTTTCCATCAGACTCTAACACACTTTATTAGAATCAGGATAAAAAGAATGCTCCAGAAACAGTAGCAGATCAAACAGTAGAGGATAAAATGTCATGGCATCTGTAAGAAAAAGTTGCATCTGGTACAAAGCCAAGCCTATTCATTTATAAGGTCATTTAAAGGATGCACAACTCAAACTGCTTATGTTTCTGCTTGGGTGAGCCCTCAATGTGTCTAGAAAAACCGAAAATGAAAAGCTAAACCCAGAGATCTGAAAACGATCCTGAAACAAATCCAGGACTAAAATCTTTAAACAATTAAATGCTTGGTGAAAGAGTCGTATCTTTAAGAAAAGTTCTGTTAATTGACAAAATGGTAAGCAGTACACAGGAGTTCTCTTGAGAACCAGAAGGACACACGTTTGAATGCTTATTTTCAGACAGATGCAAACAGACTTTTTTTTTTTTTAAGAAGGAAGACAAAAAAGAACACTTCAGAAATGTAACAGAGCAAAACTGGAGGATCAAATGTTACGGCAGCTGTAAGCAAGAGTTGCACCTGGTGCAAAGCCCAGCCTATTCATTTATAAGGTCATTGAAAAGATGCACACACCCAAACCGAATATCTGATAGAAATTACGGGGTCAGCTGAAAGAGATGCTAAGAAGAAGGTATCCACTCTCTGTGAATGGCAACTTTGTCATTGGCAGAAAAATCTACCTTAACTCAATTGAGTAGGAAACAAGGGGTCAGAATAACAGTGTTGGAAGGGACTTTGGAGGTCTTCTAGTCCAACCTCTGGCTCAAGGAGGAAATCCTAAAATGTTGGACTATATGAACTTTGGAAATCAATTTAAAACAGCCATAAAAGCGATTTATCAAAAACAATGTGCTCAAATAATTATCAATGGAGATTTGACAGAGCTTATAGACATACAAAAAGGTACTAGACAAGGTTGTCCACTTTCTCCATTATTATTTGTATTGTCTTTGGAAATCCTGTTGTCTAGAATTAGAGAATCTCCAATGATTAAAGGCTTAAAGATTTCTACTAAAGAATATAAGCTTAAAGCTTTTGCTGATGATTTAGTTTTTACATTGACTCAACCAATTGAATCATTGGAATTTTTGTTACAAGAGCTGTATCAGTATGGCAAAGTGGCTGGATTTAAAATTAATGTGAA
>NW_015389734.1:119893-120955 GCF_001527695.2 Protobothrops mucrosquamatus | reverse complement strand
GTGGCCAGGGGAGGGAGGTGAGTTCCACCACCTTTTCTCTGAGAAAAAAAGCCCTGGTTATACCAGAGTGGTGGTGGCAGTTGGTGCCTAAAATCAATAGAAGTTTTGAAGCAAAATAACCCAAACTTTTCTTGGCTTTTGTATAGACAAATTCAAGATAGATGGCGAATTGATAAAAAGACTATTTTTGCTATGGAAGACGGGACTTTTTTGAAGCAAGTAAGAGATGGTGCCAAAGGACATATTAAAAGGATATATAATGTTTTACTAGAATTGGACTCAGAAAATGAATTAGTTAAAGATTGTATGATTAAATGGGCTCAAAATATAGGAGAAACAATACCTATTGACACTTGGGAGTTGATCTGGGTGAGAAATGTGAAGTTTACACAAGCTCAAAATTTACGTGAGAATTTTTATAAAATGTTTTATAGATGGAACTTGGATCCTTCAACTATGTCTCGTATAGATGTGAATTATGAATCCAAGTGTTGGAGGTGTGGACAGCCAGATGCAACTTTTTTTCATATGTGGTGGACTTGTAAGGTTATTAAGGCCTTTTGGATACAAGTGTGGTGGAACTTACAGCAAATTTTTAAAAAAAGGATTATTTTTCTCCCACAGTTGTTTCTTTTAGGTATTGTGCAAGATTTAGATGCAAAAGAAACAAATTTGATGCTTTATTGTTTATCTGCTGCTCGATTGCTGATAGCTCAAAATTGGAAGAGCCCAATTTTGCCTACAATGGAAGACTGGAGATTGAAAGTTTCGTATCTTGCTGAAATGGCAAAGATTTCGGCTTATTTGAAGAATCATTCGAATGAACAATTTTTATCAATATGGAGAAGATGGATTGTTTATATTCAAATTTGCAGACGACACCAAGCTGGCAGGAATAGCCAACACTCCAGAAGACAGGCTTAAGATACAGAAGGATCTGGACAGACTTGAACACTGGGCACTATCTAACAAAATGAAATTCAATGGTGATAAAAGCAAGGTTCTACATTTAGGCAAGAAAAACCAATTGCACAAGTACAGCATAGGTGGCACCTTGCTCAA
>NW_015389734.1:89510-119571 GCF_001527695.2 Protobothrops mucrosquamatus | reverse complement strand
TCCTGACAGTGAGAACAATTAACCAGTGGAACAACCTGCCTCCAGAAGCGGTGAATGCTCCAACACTGGAAGTTTTTAAGAAGAGACTGGACAGCCATTTGTCCGAAATGGTATAGGGTTTCCTGCCTGAGCAGGGGGTTGGACTAGATGACCTTCAAGGTCCCTTCCAACTTTACTATTATTATTATTATTATTAAAAGAAGTATAGAGTGGTAGAATATAATTTAGGTTTTTAGATTCTCTAAGTTTGCTTACTCTTTCTATCTTTTTATGTAGATTAAGATATTTTGTGGAGTTAGAGATATTAGTATTTGTTTACTTTTATATGAATATTATCCTGGGATTAGGTTTGGGAAGTCCGGGGGGGGTGTGTTTATTTGTTATTGTGTTTACTTATGTTATGATTGTTTTTTATGATGGAAAAAAAAAAATTCTTTGAAAAAAAAAAAAGGAGGAAATCCTATAACATTTAAGGCAAATGATTGTCCAGTTTCTTCTTTAAAACCTCCAGGGTCTTTCTAGTAGCTTCTTTGCCTCTCTTAGCAACTCTGAGTGACAGTTTGCCAGCAGTCTACGTTATTTTTCATGCTGCTCGCAATCACCACCCAGTGTTGCTTGCATGGCTGAGAAATTGTCTCTGCTTTAACAAAACCCATGACGAATCACAAAGTGAAATAGTTGAAAAGATCTTGGCGATCATCTAATCCAAAACCCTGTCCATGTCCACTACTATAGAATCTGTTTGTTCCTTCCGGATACTCATAGTCTTTTTCTTGCTTTAATTGTTCTTGACTATCAAAAAGTAAGCTGCCCAGACTTGTGTGATCTCCAAATGTGATAAAACCCTTCTCTTCTTCCTTATCTGAAAAATAATGAAAAGAAGGGCTAGTAGGGGATGACATGATAGCAGTGTTCCAGTATCTGCCACAAAAAGAGGGGGTCAACCTATTCTTCAAAGCACCTGAAGGCAGGACAAGAAGCAATAGAGAGAAGCAGCCTAGAACTAAGGAGACATTTCCTAACAGTGAGAACAATTAATCAATGGAATGTCTTGCCTCCAAAGTTGTGGGTGCTCCAACACTGGATGTTTTAAAGAAGCAATTGGACAGCCATTTGTCTGAAATGTTATAGGATCTCCTGCTTGAGCAGAGGGTTGGACTAGAAAATGTCTAAGGTCTCTTCCAACTCTGTTATTTTGTTATCTTGCTTTTTATTCTTCTGGAAGCAATCCAAATTGTTAGTGTCCTTCCTAAAATGTAGGGTCCAGAACTGGAGGCAATTCACCAGATATGTGAGGAAACCTTGGAATAATTTGTTATACTTTTCAATCTTAACAGACAGTAGCTCATGGCCAATCTTAACTGGGATTTCAAGCTAAAGACGTCCAGAGTTGGTTAGTGATTTGAACTGAGAATTCCCAGGAACCCTGAGTTTGTAGATTGTCAAAAAGGAAAAAAAACGTATCCCGGAAGAAGAAAGTGGCTAATCTCTTCCATGCTATTTCTAAGCTATGAAAACTACATAGATGTGAGGTTTTTACTTTCTTTTGGCAGCCCATCGTCCATCCCTCCAAATGTGCTTACCAACCAGCAACTGAACTTGATCAGAAGGAGATTTTACCTACACCTTGCAAGACCCTGATGGAATACATTGTGCCATCGGCCCTGGCCTCATTCTGGAAAGTACCAGCCAGCTGTGTATACCTGATAAGACCACTGCTGCTGGCAATAGGAATTCAAGTAGTGTAGCATGCTGGCAACTTCAGTAGCATGCTAATGGAGAGAGGATGCTTTCTGACATTCTTCATAGTCTGCCATCTGACTCATGGTAGGAAGCTGAATTTAACCATTGACAGACAAGAAATATACTGCACCTCTGGAAGGCTTTAAAAAATCCCAACGCCCCAAAATAAAATGAGCACACTTTTCAGACTTATTCTTTCTGGCGATGACACTGTGTGTTAGCCCTGTGAGGTATTCCAAACAAAAAGCACAAGCAGGACTACTAGTTCTTTCTCTGAAGGTGACCAATCTCTAGAAGCCAAAACCAACCACAAACCCCAAGAAAACAAATCAAACAATGAGGTAGGCATTGATGGAAAAAAAGAAAAACTCAAACAACAATCAGGAGATACAGGAAACACACCCATGGACAGGCATAAAAGTCTTAAATGCTTATATACAAATGCTCAAAGCTTTGGGAACAAATAGGGCAAACTAGAAGCAATAGTACACAAGGGAGGGTATGACATAGTTGGCATAACAGAAATCTGGTGGGACGAAACCCATGAATGGAATGGACTGATGGATGGATACAAATTGTTCAAAAGAAACAGGTCTACAAAAAGAGGAGGGGGAGTTGCACTATATGTAAGAGAACACTACACATCTACAGAAATGTACATGATCAAAGATAAAATCTCTCCAGAACGTATATGGGTCAATGATAAAAGAGAAAAAAAGTGACATTACCATAGGTGTATATTACAGGCCAACCAACCAACCAATCAGAAGAAATACATTAACTCTTTGCCAACCAGTTAACAAATGCATCTAGGAAGCATACCACAGTAGTAATGGGAGACTTCAGCTATCCAGATATCAACTGGGAGACAAACTCTGCAATGAGCAGGAGATCAAACAGATTCCTAACCAACCTAACCAACAACTTTGTCATCCAAAAGGTGGAGGAGGGAACTAGACATAAAGCCATACTGGACTTAATTCTAACTAATAGAGAAGAAGTGATAGAGGGAGTTGAAGTTGCCGGAACCTTGGACGAAAGTGACCACGCCATACTGGAATTAAATATAACACAAACACTAGCAACAGAAAACAATCCAACCAATGTCTTGAACTTCAAAAGAGCTGACTTTAACAAACTCAGAGAGAACTTAGGAAAGATCCCATGGATGAAAATCCTAAAGGGGAAAACAACCCAAGAAGCATGGGAAACCCTGAAAAATGCAATCACAAAAGCCTATACCAGCACAATACCATTGAGAAAGAAAAACAAGAAATCCAAGAAGAAACCAGCATGGCTGCACAAAGATCTCTCTGAAAAACTGAAAGACAAAAAGGACAAATACAAAAAATGGAAAGAGGGGCACATAACTAAGGCCGATTATCAGCAAATAGACAGAACATGCAAAGATGAAGTCAGGAAAGCAAAGGCTCATAACAAACAAAGACTTGCAACAGAAATCAAGGACAATAAAAAAAGTTTCTTCCAACATATTAACAACAAGAAAAAAGTCAAGGAAACTGTAGGTGCACTAAAGAGAGAAGATGGCAAGGAAAATATAGGCAACAGGGAGAAAGCAGAGCTGCTTAACTCATACTTTGCGTCAGTCTTCACACAAAAAGAAACTATAGCCCAACATACCAAAAAAAAAAAACCCACTGCAAAACACAAATTAGAAACAAAAATTTAAAAAAGCAAGAAAATGGTAAGAGAACACCTATCTGACCTTGACAAATATAAATCACCAGGACCGACATATTACATCCCAGAGTTCTGAAAGAGCTGGCAGATGTTATCTCAGAACCATTGCACCACATCTTTCAAAAATCCTGGAGCACAGGGAAAGTACCTGAAGATTGGAATAGAGTGATGCAGCCCCCTATACAGACCAATCGGTTTAACATCAATTCCTGTGAAGATTTTAGAAAAGATAATAAAAAAACAGATCTGCGAACAACTAGAAGCAAACAAGTCATAACTAGTAGCCAGCACGGGTTTGTTAAAAACAGATCATGCCAAACCAATCTTATCTTATTCTTCGATAAAGTGACTAAACTAGTAGACCAGCAAAATGCAGTGGACATAGTATACTTAGATTTCAGTAAGGCATTTGACAAAATAGATCACAACCTACTCCTTGGTAAGCTAGGAAAAGGTGGAATAGACAACATTACCACCAGATGGATCTGTAGCTGGCTGGCAAACCGTACTCAATGAGTAGTTCTCAATGGCACTACATCAACATGGAGAGAAGTAAGCAGTAGGGTACCACAAGGTTCCGTCTTAGGCCCAGTGCTCTTCAATATCTTCAAAAATGACTTAGATGAGGGAATTGAAGGGGAACTCATCAAATCTGCAGATGACACCAAACTGACAGGAGTAGCCAACACCCCAGAAGACAAACTCAGGATCCAAGAAGGTCTTGACAAACTTGAACAATGGGCCCTGTCCAACAAAATGAGTTTCAGTGTGGAGAAAAGCAAAGTCTTACATTTAGGCAGGAAAAACCAAAGGTACAAATACAGATTGGGTGAGACCTGGCTTAAAAACAGTAACAGTGAGAGGGAGTCCTAGTGGATGATCACTTGACTATGAGCCAGCAGTGTGCAGCAGCAACCAAAAAAACTAATACAATCCTGAGTCGTATAAACATAGGCATAGAATAAAGATCACATGAAGTATTAGTACCGCTTTATAAAACCCTAGTGAGACCACACCTGGAATACTGAAGACAATTTTGGTCACCATATCACAAAAAAGATGTTGAGAGTTTGGGAAAAATTTAGAGAAGAGCAACTAAGATGATCAAAGGCCTGGAGACTAAAACATACGAAGAACGGCTACGGGAGTTGGGTTTGGCTAGTCTAAAGAAAAGAAAAAATAGGGGAGACATGATAGCAGTGTTCCAGGATCTGAGCAGCTGCCACAAGGCAGAGGGGGCCAGGTTGTTCACCAAAGCACCAGAGGGAAGGACGAGAAATAATGGTTGGAAACTGATCAAAGAGAGAAGCAACCTGGAAATAAGGAGAAACTTCCCGACAGTGAGGACAATCAACCAGTGAAACAGCTTACCCCCAGAAATTGTGGGCGCTCCATCACTGGAAATTTTTAAGAAGAGACTAGACATTCACCTGTCTGAGACAGTATAGGTTCTCCTGCTTGATCAGGGGGCTGGACTAGAAGACCTCCAAGGTCCTTTCCAGGTCTATTCTATTCTTTCTATATTAACAGAATCTTGCAGGACTAAAATTATTCCTCCCATTCTTTCCTTTTACTCTCTGAAAAACTAGGGAGGCTGTCTTCTGAAACTCCATGCCCTCAACTCTTCTGTGGGCTGAGCTATCTTTTAAAGGCCAGTTGTCCAGTATGCAGATCTGCCTCCTGTCCCTCAAGGTCATTCCCATATACCATTCCTGTCAAACTATGAAACCTACTGCCTTTAGGAACGCTATAATGCTTCTTGCTTGCCTACAGTACAGTGGGGAGAGTTTGGGGATCCAAAGATGTTCCTCATCAACGTGAGAGCCCAAGCCATTGAAGAGTTGTTTTGGCAAATTTAAGTTTCTTCTCATAACAATCACTGGAAGACATATTGGACAATGGACCTGAACTGGCAGAGAGGGGAGGGAAGGTTTCACTCTTTTAATTATCTGCTTTCCACCATTTCCTCAGAGCTAACTTCCCTTCTATCTTACCAGTTTGCTAATATCTAATAAAGTTTACATTAGAGAACGCAATGGCTCTGGTGTTTTGCTTTGTTGGGTTTTTCAGCCAGAATTTGACAATTACTGTACAATGTGTCATTAACTCACAGTCAGTGGCACATAGAAGTTGGAAGTACTTAAGAGGAAGAAGAGGAAGGGGATGGCAGAGGAAGGGGGGAGGAAGGATGAAGAAGGGAGAAGGAGAAGAAGGAGGAGGAGGCGGCAAAGGAAGAGAAGGAGGAGAAGAAAAAGAAGGAGGAGGAGGAGGAGGAGGAAGAGGAGGACAAGGAGGAGGGGAGGGGGGTTGTTGTTAAGGATTCTGAAGATAAAAGAGATGAGTAGAAATCCTTGCCCATTTATATAAGAAAAGGGCAACAGATGCATTTAGTGCAATCTGGGAGAATTTGTCTTCCAGATCATTCCTAAGTTCAGTTTTGCTAACTATGAAAAAGCCTGGTTCTCTGAAACATGCTTCTATGCACGAAGATTCCCAAACTCTTGAAGCACTAGTCTCTTAGCAACCAGAGTACCCTTTGTATTAAAATATAACTGCAGGGAACTGACTGTCATTTCCTGGAGCCCAAAACACACTGAATCAGCAAGTGCCTAAGAAAAGACACTGCAAAAATGGGAATAGGACACAGAAGGCACTTTAGCCCTGTGAAAGTATTCTAATTTTGTAGGGGAATATATGGAAAATCATAATTATAATCATAATCAATCATAATCATAATGAAGTTGGAAGGGACCTTAGAGATCATCTAGTCCAACCCCCTGCTCAGGCAGGAAACCTTATATCATTTCGGACAAATGGCTGTCCAGTCTCTTCTTAAAAACTTCCAGTGTTGGAGCATTCACAACTTCTGGAGGCAGGTTGTTCCACTGATTAATTGTTCTAAGTGTCAGGAAGTTTCTCCTTAGTTCTAGGTTGCTTCTCTCCTTGATTAGTTTCCATCCGTTGCTTCTTGTCTTGCCTTCAGGCGCTTTGGAGAACATTTTGGAGTTACTTTGTAGCCTTGAAGTAAAAGATGTCTGCTACTTGGATCGAGACAAACTAATATAGTGTGGAGACTTCGCATGGACCCCAAGGTACAGATTGTAAAACCATGGTTTCCTAGCATGTATGTATGACAGTGGAACTTGGATCATCAGACATGCTGAATAAAAAAATGGATTTCTTTGAATTGTGGTCCTGCAGAAAATTGTTGAGAATATGTTGGACCACAAGAAGAAAAATAATATTTGATAATAGGTGAAGTAAATCCAGACTGTTCACTAGAACCACTAATAAAGCTGAAGCTTAAGATGTTTTGACACATAAAGTGAAAGCAAAGTCACTAGAGAGACCTGACAGAAAAATTGAAGACAAAGGAGAAAAAAAGAACAGTACAACAGAAGACAACGTGGCTAGTTTCAATGAGACAAACATGAGCCTATTTGACAAAATAAATCTTTTAGATCATAGAGATTTAAGTGAGTGAACAACACGGAGATTGAGGCAACAAATTTGATATTCTAAAACAGGTGTGTCCAACTCACCACCCATTGTTTGCATTGTGGCCCCATAAGATCATAGACTTTTAACATTATTATGGGATTTATATATATATACTAACTATATTAAATGTTTTATATGAGGCCCAAGACAATTCCTCTTCATTCAATGTGGCCCAGACAAGTCAAAAGATTGGACACCCATACTCTAAAATCTTCAGTCTTTGCCCTCAAAGGTTAAAAATAGACTGTATTTCTTGCAGTTCCCTCCATGCCATTAAAAAAAAAGCCTTGGTCACAATAAAAATATATTTCCGTACTTCAGGAGAAGTTCCATCCTGATGGGTGCTTCTTGGATTCACCAGTGAATTTAAACTTGGACTTCACGGCCATCTCTTCAAATTCATACACTAATCACAAAATTGGGCCAGTTGACCACCAGATAATCTTCCAATCCAAAACTCACATGCCCATTTGCTTGTAAACCACTGCAGTGATGTTCACCTATCTTTCCTTCTCCAATGGAGGAAAAGAGAATAAACTTTGACAAAGAGTTTCCTCAATTATTGACAATAGAGAAACATGCAGAAAATGAGTCACTATTGCTTTATCAATGTGAAAAAAAAACTTGACAGAAGCTTAATCCTGGAGTGAGCAAGAAACAATGAATGACTTTCCCAAACATCCAAGTTTGTAGGCGTTTTATTGCTGACATTACTGTACTTTATCAAAAGTCATATGTGTGACAGAAAATGTGTGTGGGGGGAAAAGGGATCAATGAGATTAGTGAATTCTTATCTGTCATTCCACTAAGTAGATTACTAAAGAAATGCCTGGAATGCCAATTTTATAAATTTTATCAATACCAATTAATCTGGGTAGAATCAGAAAGGAAATTACAGTAACATGAAGCTCACTGGAGATTCATGTTACTGTAGCTTGAAAGATGGGAGATTTGAAACCTGCGGTTTTCAGGGTGTGCCAGCTGTGAATAGAATAGAATAGAATAGAATAGAATAGAATAAGGAGAGTAGAATAGAATAGAACAGAACAGAATAGAGTTGGAAGGGACCTGATGAAGTGTCCAGAGCTCCCGAAATCTCATGAGACTGCACAGTACAGGTAGTCCTCGACTTGCAACCATTTGTTTAGTGGCCAAAGTTACATCAGCACTGAAAAAAGTGACTTATAACCAGTCCTTGTAATTAAGACTGTTGCGGCTTCCCCACAATCATGTGATCAAAATTTGGATGCTTGGTAACTGAAATGTATTTACATTGGTTGCAGCTTCCTGTGGTCATGTGATCACCATTTGCACCCTTCCCAGCTAGCTTCCAATAAGCAAAGTCAAAGGGGGAAGCCGGACTCGATTAACAGCTGAATGGTTCACTTAACTGCAGTGATTCACTTAACAACCATGGCAAACACAGTCATAAAATCAGAAGCGATTCTATGCAGCTTTTATTTTTTTATTATATTTTTTTTGTACACTGCCCAGAGTCCCTCTGTGAGGGAGCTACATTTATGCACACCCATACACTCATATATATTCCACATCACACACACACACACACACACACACACACACACACACACATATGGTATCTAGAGATGGGAATGCTGATCTCAAACTAAGCAGCAGCTCTCCAAAATTTCAGAATGGACTTTCTCGCAGCCCTATCAGGATTTGAGGTGAATCAATATTGAATTTAAATAAAATACACCAATATTTTAGTAAACAAGGTAGAAACAAAACAAAGATGCACACATGCACACATACAACCAGACCCTAGAAAGACAAAAACTAGAACTTACTAGATAGTTTTGTCTTCTGATAACTTGAGATTTCAGAGACTGAAATTTGGTCAAATTCTTGCATAAAGAATATATCTTATACCCTGATCAAACACTTCCTATTCATTATTTAACCCCAACCTTTTGGGCACCAGGGACTGGTTCTGTGGAGAGACGTTTTTACACAGACCAGAGAGGGCTTGGTTTTGTGTGGTGCCTGCATCCTGTGGATGGGACTTTGCTTGTTTGCGTGGCCCGGTTTCTGGCATGCTGTGGCCCAGTGCTGGTCCCTGGACCAGGGGTTGGGGAACCCTGATCTAACTTGTCCTGCCCTGGTGATTTGAAAGGGAAATGGTAGCATTTAGTCATACCAACCAAAGAGACAACCGAGCACAGAATAATAGGACTATGTACCTTCTTGGCTTATGACTGTACAGGTAGTTCTTGACTTACAACCATTTGTTTAATGACAGTTCGAACTTAAAACGGCATTGAAAAAAAGTGACCTGTAACCAGTTTTCATACTTATGACCACTGCAGCATCCCCATGTTCATGTGATCAAACATTAGATATTTGACAACTGGCAAGTATTTATGATGGTTGCAGTGCCCCATGGTTCTGGGATTCTCATTTGCAAATTTCTTACGGAGCTTCTGACAAGCAAAGTCCATGGAGGAACTTATATTTGCTTAAGGACCACACAGTTCACTTAATTTCAATGATTCACTTAACAACCATGGCAAAAATGCCATAAAATAGAGCATGGCTCATTTAACAACTGACTTGCTTAGCAATGGAAATTTTGGGCTCAATTGTAGTCGTAAGTTGAGGATTACCTGTATTAGTACAATATTGGTACAATAAACAGTGCACTGCTAGATTAGATCCCCAGTTCATTTAGTCCAATGGTTTGTTTTCACAGTGGTCAACTAACTGCTCAAGGAAGTCTACTGGTCTCCTAGCAGATGGCTTTCAGAGGCAATCATGCTGCCATCAAAGCTAATAGCCATTAATCCACATTACTCACTGCATTAAACTCAGTGTCCTTTATATTAGTCTAGAATTAGAAAGCTATCAGATTACATTTATCGATCAAGACGATTTCAGTCACTTTATTAATTCTAACCACTAAAAAGCTAAACCCAGAAACGTATTCCAATGATGTACACTAGATCACACAGAGTTCTACTTGCGGATCATTTAGAGTCTAGTGAAAAGAAGGAATAGGGGTGACATGATAGCAGTGTTTCAATATTTGAGGGGCTGCAACAAAGAAGTAAGGGCCAACTATTCTCCAAAGCACCAGAAGGCAGGACAAGAAGCCATGGATAGAAACTAATCAAGGACAGAAGCAACCTAAAACTAAGGAGGACTTTTTTGACAGTGAGAACTGGATCGTGTTAAGCAGGAATCATGGAAGAAGCACTTATCTTAAATATTTGCTGAGAAAGACACTTGATGATTTTGGCCTGCTAATTATTGAGAATTAGAAGGAAAGGTGGTAGCTAAAACCATACTTTCCTATTGTTTCAGTCATCGTTTGGGGAGAGGGAGGGTCATCATATCCCTAAATGTATCCAGCCTGGTTTGTTTTCCCCAACACCACAAACTAAGAGGCAATTGTTGAGAAAGTTTGTGGTGCTTTCAAGAGGATCAAGAAAAGATGTAGGGGAGAAGCCAGATTTTGCTTTTTCTTCCAATTTTGTATTGGGAGATTATGGGGAAGATGGAGAAGTAATGGAAGGAAGAGCAGACATAAACAATAAAGAAACAGAAGGTAAGTTTTATGGTAGTTTGTCTCATAAATAGCAACAAAGCTAGGACTATCAGAGGTATGACCAGCCAAAGACATGGACAATTGGAAAGTGGTCTTGTCTGGACTACTGCAATGCATGGTACATGGGGCTGTCCTTGAAGAGAATTCAGAAGCTTCAACTGGTGCAGAATGTGGCTGCATGGACGGTATAAGATGCCGGATACACAACACATGTAACATCACTGCTTCATGAGCTGCACTGGTTACCTGTGTGTTTCCAGGTGCAATTCAAGATGCTAGTTGTCACCTTTAAAGTCCTTCACGGCTGGGGCCAGAGACTGTCTTCTCATCCAATTCTCATCCTACCCATCCAATTTGGTCAGGTAGGTTGGGCATAGTCTAGGTCCCATCAGCCAAGGAATGCTAACTGGCAGGAACCAAGAGACATGCCTTCTCTTCTGTCTTTCCTGTTCTCTGGAATATTCTCCCTTCAGATATCAGAATGACCCTGACTACACAGACCTTTCCCAAGGCTATGAGGTTGTTTGGTTGTTGGTTGTTTGCCTGGGCCTGGGGCCCCTAGGGTGTTAAGGGCCCTATTTCTTGGCGGTGTTAACGGCCATAGCAACAGCTTTACTTGGTGCTGTATATATTTAGTTTGATCTGTTTTCATAGTTGTTTTTAATTGTTTTTATATTTTATGAAGTACATCGCCCAGAGGCACCTGTTGAGATGGGCAGCTATAGAAATGAAATCAATGAAACAAACAAATAAATAAACATAGCTTAACTTTCTTAGCACACATGACAAACATTACAGCAAAAAAAAATGCAGAATCTACTTAAGCCTACATGTATATGAAATGATTTTTTTTTTTCAGTATTGGAAAGACTGGCTTTTTAATGGCCATATTTTTCCAACAAATCATTGCATTTTTCAGAACATATGGCTAGGAATAATATAGAATTGATGACAATATGCTTTTCAAATTTCACCATAGAAATATATGAGGGGTCTTGTGATCTACAGACTACACTGTAGATTTGAAGGGGCTGGATTGAAGCCATTGCTGGAATCAGAAAATCAATTAAAGTAACATAAATCAAGGCTGTCAGGTCTGTCAGTGGACAAGGGAAAAAAAGAAGGAGGCAGCTTACGAGGTCACAATATTCAAAAGTTTGAATCACTGTTGCTGTGAAAATAGCCTCCCTCTCTCCAAAGAAAATCCCAAAACAGTAAAAAAAAAAAACCTGAATAATATTTAATTTTAATGTTATGCCTGTTGGATGGACAACATCAGGATAAAAAGAAGGATATGTCCTCCTTTTGGAAGACATCTGATAAGCCACAACTTAAGCCTGGTGTCAAGAACCAAGGAAGAAGCATTTCAGATCAGAGACTCCACCTTAATTAACTTACCATAAGTGAAGGGGAGAAATTCCTCCCATAGTTTTGAAGAATCTGCATTTACTCCCAAGTAGCATTTAAGACACCTTCCTACAATCGGTGTAGTTCTTGCTTCCTTGTTCTACCAATAGAAAAGAATACAGTGGTACCTTGGTACTCAACTGCTTTGAAACTCATCGAATTTGGCACTCAATAAGGTGAAAAGTTTGTCCCGATACTCATCGTTTCTTTGGTACTCGACACACAAGCTAGAACCTGTCAATGTTGGCTGCCTTGTGACTCACAACGTTGTTTCTTATGGGAAAAATCTGTTTGGTACTCATCGTTTTTGGTACTTATTGCACCTCCCGGAACCAATTAAGGATGAGTACCAAGGTACCACTGTCTTTGAAGCTGAGAGTTGAACTGTGGGGTCCTTGGTGCTCTCTGAGCTTGGTTGTTTTCTTGCAGATGTTTCATTACCCAACTAGGTAACATCATCCATGCTAGAAGGGAAAGGGTTTTGCTCTCTGTTGTGTTGTTGTTCTTGTTGTGCTAGAAGGGAAAGGGTTTTGCTCTCTGTTGTGCTGTTGTTGTTGTTGTGCTAGAAGGGAAAGGGTTTTGCTCTCTGTTGTGTTGTTGTTGTTGTGCTAGAAGGAAAAGGGTTTTGCTCTCTGTTGTGTTGTTGTTATTATTATTATTATCATCATCATCATCATCAGTAGTTTAGCTGCCAAGGTACCAGTTCTGTTGTAGGAAACGCTCACGTGCTTCCCATGGTGTACCACAAGAAGGCGATTTGGCTTCGCCCCGGAAAGAAAGACAAGTGGCTCTTCCTGCCGTGTCATCCCAGGTTTCCTCCCTCCCTGGAGCCATCTTGCAAATGAGCGCCACAACCGGGAAGGTTCAGAGCTGGCAGGAATCTGACTGCCTGCATGGAGCATAAACTTCTCTCTCCACCCCCCAACAAAGTGGTATCTATTTTATCTTCTTGCATAGGACCTGCTTTCGAACGGCAAGGTGGGCAGAGGCTGAGGGGAGTGATGGGACCTCACCCTGACATGCAGTGCTGGGACTCGAACTGCTGGAGCAGAGACCATCTCCAGCATCATTAAGCCACTGAGCCATCGCACACCTCGGACTGCTTGTATTATAGTGGAGCACTTCCCCCCCCCCCATGCTTGCAGTTACTTCTTCCTTGTTATTTGAACATATATTTTGGGTTGGAGAGAAATGCTCCTACAGCTACAGTCCGAGTTATAAATATATTACTCAGTTGGATCCCTGTTCGGTTTAAGATACTGAATGTGTGCTAGGATGGCGGGAAGGGAAAATGAATGAAAGAATGAATGAATGAATGAATGAATGAATGAATTTTTCACTTTCTTCTATGTTCTTTGTTTGGGTGAAATAAGCCCTTCTTTGGAATGATGTCTTTTTCAAAGAGTGGCAGCCTTAAAAATACAGCAGGACTTCCTTTACTTTCTAGATTTTTTGCCTTTACTACTCAATGCATGTCAGCCACTAACAACTTTTTAGGCTGCATATAAACTGTGTAGGAGTTTTATTTATACCAAAAGAAGACACCAAAGCTGAAATATTTTTTTTTAAAGTCACAAACACTACAAATGTTTAATGCTTTTGAAATACATTAACAGTTGGTGGAAAAAAATCTGACGTCTTAAACATAATGCAAGGTAGCTATGCTGGTCCCTGAAATTTGTTGTTTCAGATGAATGCCTTTCCACATTCCTGTTCCCAGTGCATGGCAAATGACTGCATTACTATTACATTATACAGAAAAGTCACAAAAACTCCAAAAGAGAAGAATGTCTAAATTTATGTTTCCCTAAAATTGATATTATTGCAAAAAATAAATAAATCTCTAATAGATTGCACTTGTGGGAGAACTTGTCCATAATACACACGAGCAAGTTTATGTTGCAAACAGCATCAGAAAAAAATGATAGAAAAAAAGCGTAAATTTTGGCATATATTTGGGTTTCTATTTGCATATAAATTCAGGAACTGAAAGTCAAGCACCTTTGCATTTAAATGCCAGCCTAATAAATTTCTTCTGTATAATTATTAAGAGTAAACAAACCTCTGCATAGTACACGCTGACAGCTGTGTATGTGTGTTTATAAACTAAAATTTGTACACATCACACAACCAACTTAAGAGAACTGCACAAAAGTTGGAACAAAAATAGAAGTGATACTCCAAAGTCCTTTAAATATTAAATTTAAGTATTCTCTAAGGAACCAAAAGGCAAGACAAGAAACAATGGATGGAAACTAATTGAGATAAGTAATCTAGAACTAATGAGAAGTTTCCTGACAGTGAGAATAATAAACCAGAGGAATGGCTTGCCTTAAGAAATTGTGGGTTATCCATCACTTGGAGGTTTTTAATAAGAGATTGGACAACTATCTTTCTAAAATGGTATAAGGTCTCCTCTTTGAACAGGGAGTAGGACTAGAAGACCTCCAAGGTCCCTTCCAACTCTGTTATTCTGTTATTTAGTTAAATCCTCAGAGTTAGACACCTGCTGTTCTATTTTATTATTATTAATTTTTCTTATTAAAGTATGCCTCCCTTTATGTGCAGTTTTATTTCTTTTATAGGTCTATCCTGGCTGGAGGCTGAGAGAGAGCAATTGGAGAAGGTTATATCAAATCAATGTTGCGGTACATTAGTGTTACCCTTATTCCTGGAATAAATTCAGCAGCTGTTTAGCTTTGAGCCTATAGAGAGCTGGAATTCAATGCAAAGAAGGCAGAAAAAGGAATCTATAACTGCTCAAGTATGTCATAAAAATCTGCAGCTTATGTTACTCCAGGCAACAATGGCAGCCTTTTGTTTTGGTATTTTGACAATGCACATAATTCAAAAGAAGTGTGAGATCACTAATAGTTTGTTACATCTACTGTAAGTAGCTGGTAATAAATAGCTTTCTTTATTTATTTACAGTATGTAGCATGGTTAGTGTTCTGGTAATGTTGCTCCATTTTAATGGACGGTAAAAACAAGCTGTTTACTTTTATGAGTAATGAGCGAAAGGCAATCTCTATTTTTTAATGAGTTATATCTTTTTCATTGTAATGGGGGGCAGAAGTGATCAGTAGGGTGGACATAATGAAACAGAAAAAAAAGAGATACAGTTCTACTTATGACTGTACTGGAGTCCAGAATTTCAGTTGTACGTAATGACGGTCATAAGTCAAGGTACCCATGTGAATGACCCGATTTTGCAACCTGTTTTGCAGTGATCATCAAACTAAACCCATGATTGTAAAAGGCCAATTTCCAAAAAATATCTTTGTAAATCGTATCACGTGACCATGGAACACCGAAATGAATCATAAAGGTGCGTGGGGGCACAGTGGTTAGAATGCAGTACTCAGGCTATTTCTGCTGACTGCCGGCTGCTAGCAGTTCGGCAGTTCGATCCTGACTATCTCAAGGTTGACTCAGCCTTCCATTTTTCCAAGGTCGGTAAAATGAGGACCCAGATTCTTGGGGGGCAATATGCTGATTCTGTAAACCACTTAGAGAGGGCTGTAAATCACTGTGAAACGGTATATAAGTCTAAGTGCTATTGCTATTGTTAAAGGTTGGCATGTGCCTGAAATGCAGTCATGTGACTGTGTGTGTGTGTGTGTGTGTGTGTGTGTGTGTGTGTGTCACCATTGGAACTCTGGAACCAGGTTGGAAGTACTTTTTGGGTCCCCCCAAAGCATGAATGGCTGCAAAGGATGATGGAATTAGCAGAGATGTCTAAATTGACTGCTTTGATGAAAGAAAAAGAACTCAATTTTATTTCTACTTGGAAACCACTTCTGGACTTTGTGCTTGGGGGGGGGGAATGAAATTTAGATTTTGAGTTTTGCTAATTATATAGGTTTGTTGCAAAAATGGCTGGTATATATATTAGCATATAAAAGTAAAAAAAAATGAGGTTTTATGTTACTACCTTATTCTCCTTTACCAAAAGGAGTTGGAAGTCAGTGCTTTTCTTTTTTTCCCCCACTTTCTCCTACACTTTTCTCTCTTCTCCTTTTCCTCCCTTACTTTTCCATTATTGTCATTTTTCTTTGTACTTCAGTATCTTTATCTTTTGATAAACTAATAAAATACTGTTGGTAAATATCGTTTGGGGAGCTTGTCATAACCCCGAATGGTCAGTAAGTGACCAATTGTTAAGTGAGTATACAACACCCCCCCCCCAATCTTTTTGTGTTACTCAAAACTGAGTGGAGGAATTGTATATTACAACTAGAGGATTCAAATATTGGAAATATCCTGGGTCTCAGAGTCCCGAAAGGCACACTTTTCTAGTGATACACTGAGCTCCAATACCATCATTTAATACCAAGAGATTTTAGGCTGCATTTAATCATATGTAATTTCACCAGTAAGCATGATATGCAAAAAAAAAAAAGATATAAAAACTGATATAAAAGCACAAGCACCTAAGAACACAGGTAGTCCTTGACATATGACCATAATTGAGCCCAAAGACCGTTGTTATGTGAGTTTTGCCCCATTTTACGACCTTTCTTGTCACAAAGTGAATCACTGCAGTTGTTAAGTTAGTAACACGGCTGTTAAAGTGAACCTGGCTTCCCCATTGATTTTGCGTTTGAGAAGGTCGCTAAAGGGGATCACATGACTCAGGGACAGTGCATGAATACATGCCTGTTGCCAAGCAACCAAATTTTGCCCATGTGACCAAAGGGATGCTGCAAAGGTCGTAAGTGTGAAAAATGGGCATAAGTCACTTTTTTCAGTACTGTCGTAACATCAGACAGTCATTAAACAAATGATTGTCAGTCGAGGACTACCTGCAGGGTCTATTCAAACCCATTCTAGTTCAATATTTTGTTTCTTGCTTTGTTCAAAAAATGCCTCTCAGATGCTTTTAAGCAACTGATGGGGATATTCCCCTTCTCCCACTGTTGTTCCTGCACTCTGCAAGTGTTAGAGGCAGTGTTCGTGTTAGGACCAAATTCTGTTCCTAATTCTGTCTTTAACTCAAATTTATATACAGATCAGAATTCGTACTTATAAACAGACTCACTATTACTAAATGTGGCAGACAGCATTGTCTTTTCTCAAGCCAACAAAGCACTGAAGCTGCACAATGCTTTCAGGAACCATTGAAAACCTCTGAAAAAAGGCTGCATATTAAAAAACCTCTGGAAAAAAGGCTGCATATAAAAAAAGACCGCATATTAAGAGCACTGCACAGCTTCGGTAGTTCATTGGGAGGAGAATAGGCAAAAGTTCATCCTTCACTCATAACCGTAGGAGCAGCGCTTCACTTTTGATGGCTTGTCTATCACAGCCCCTGTTAATCGATTGTGTGCCATCAAGTTGGTGTCAACTCTTGGCAACCACAGACAAGACGTTTTTCATCGACAATGGCAATCTATCCTATCTAACCTGGTCCTTCAGGTTTACAGTCCTTCTGCAATCTTGGAAATGTAAATGCATGAATTTTAAATTATTTTTATTTTACCGAGAATGTATTTGAGTGTGTGTTTTGAAATGCTGTCTAAGGTGGAGCCGGACTCCCAGTCAAAACATAGCTTACCCCTAAAAATGAGAGGACAACCTTGAGGAGTTGAACATGTACCGAGCAAGCACTGAGCAGGATGGGAAACAGAAGTTATTTTTAGTAGAACAATCATATACACATTCCATACACATTCTTGAAGGCCATCTGTGGTTCCCGTGTTCATTTATACAGAAGCAACTCTTAACTAACTGGGATTTCCTACAGAAAGGCATGGTTCTATAAAAGGTAAAGGAGTCCCTGT
This sequence comes from Protobothrops mucrosquamatus, assembly GCF_001527695.2. NCBI lineage: Eukaryota > Metazoa > Chordata > Lepidosauria > Squamata > Viperidae > Protobothrops > Protobothrops mucrosquamatus. Next base: position 101,868 of record NW_015389734.1, on the reverse strand, counting down.
GGATTTTATTCTGCTAGGCTACTTGTTGCCAATTATAGGGCGTGGTGCTCATCTCCATTTCAAGGCCATTGAGCTACCACTGTCCAAAGACATTTCCATGGTCATGAGGCCAGGATGACATCACAGAGCTCTGTTACCTTCTGACCAAAGTGATACCACCTTATCTATTTGCGTGCTTTCAAACGGCTAGGTTGGCGGGAGTTGGGGCGAGGAATGGGAGCTCCTCCCATCGTGTGTTGCTCGGGTCTCAAACCTGGGCTTCTGGCTTTCTAAGCTGACGAGCCCAGAGGCTTATCTGCTGAGCCACAACACCACCCACTGGGAGTTTTGTGCTGACACACATTTTATAATGATATGTGTGGATGACCTCGGGAGACAGGGGGAAGAGCTGCAGCCTAGACAACACTTTGATAAATGTAATATGAATCCTAAGGAAGAGGAGTGGCCAAAGTATCTCAGAAAGATGGAGGACAAGAGGCGGCTGCTGAAAGGGGAATCCACGGCATAAAAAAAATACAAATAGTGGTACTATGGGGCGCCCTGGAATGTTGCCTGGTAGCCGCATGACTCCTCAAGGACCTGCAATGGGACCTCCAGGTTATGGGGGAAGCCCTTCTGTCCGACCTGGGATGGCTCAGTCAGGAATGGACCAGTCTCGCAAAAGGCCAGTTCCTCAGCACATTCAGCAGGTTCAGCAACAATCAGTACAAAACCGGAATCACAATGCCAAGAAAAAAAAGATGGCAGACAAAATTCTACCTCAGTGGATACGGGAATTAGTACCTGAGTCTCAGGCATACATGGATTTGTTGGCATTTGAGAGGAAGCTGGACCAGACTATTATGCGGAAACGGTTGGATATTCAGGAGGCTTTAAAAAGGCCAATTAAGCAAAAAAGAAAACTGCTCATTTTTATCTCCAATACCTTTAATCCAGCCAAGTCAGATGCAGAAGATGGAGAAGGCACTGTAGCCCCATGGGAACTTTGAGTGGAAGGACGATTATTGGATTATTAAGGAACTCTCCCTAAATGTAGGGGACAGAAAGTGTACTTTCAGATTTGCAAGATTTTATTATGGTAACCTTACAACAAAGATAGAGCTAGTAATCCAGAGTGTCCTTCTTGCATGGACTACCTTGCAAGGCTGATATCAATCTACAGTAGAGTTGGATAGTGTTCTGAGGAAACAAAACACGTCTTTGCAAACTCTATGAACCAGGGCATCCTGTTACACCACAACATAATTTATTTGGGCGGAGCATGCCCATGCAGGTAGTCCTCAACCTATGACCACAATTGAGCCCAAAATTTTTGTTGCCAAGTAAGACAGTTGTTGAGTGAGTTGCCCTCCATTTTATAACCTTTCCTGCCATGGTTGTTAAGTAAATCATTGCAGTTGTTAAGTTAGTATCACAGTTGTTCAGTGAATCTGACTTACCCACTGACTTGTCAGAAGGTCACAAAAGGTGATCACATGATTCCGGGATACTGCCACCGTCATAAATACAGGCCAGTTGCCAAGCATCCAAATTTTGATCTTATGACTTTGGGGATGCTGCAAAGGTCATTGAAAAAATGACCACAGGTCACTTTTTCATTGCCGTTGTAACTTTCAACAGTCACAGAATAAATGGTTGTAAGTCAAGGACTACCTGTAGATTTGGGGTTTAGTGTGTTGTAGGAATCCAACTTGCGTTCAATCAGGATTTCAAAGCAACATTGCTGTCTACACCAGTTTCTTGGATACCCATTTCTGTCAATATCAAAGAAGCAACAGATATCCATAAGGAGGCACAAAGTAATTGCCCGTTGTGTTAATTGGGCTTTACATATGAGATTTTTTTTTCTCTCTGAAAAAAAGGTCATTGGAGAAATTTATGCCAGTATTCTAAACTGTCAAAAACTCCACCGTCTCTCATTGGCCTTGCTGAAATATAATGGCAGAAGAAAACTAAGCTCTATAATGTCTTTCCAGCAATTAAACATTGCAGTGAGTCAGGCAAAAGCAATGTTAAACAGGGTTTGTAAACAGGCTATCATGGGAACAATATTTTTCAGCTGCCATTCTCTCAAAATAGCTGTGCAGAATGCAGCGACACTATCAGCATCCCATTCAGACAGAATGAATCACCGTTTCTGCCACGCATGACTGTGACTGTGTCTACATCTCCAGGGTCATTGGGTGCCCACTCCCACTGCCTTCCACTTCTTTCGATGTTTCTCCTAACATATTTCTCACTTCCGCGTCACAAAGTAGGGAGAAGCAATCCTTTTTGTGTCTCTTCACAAGCATTCATCCCTCGTCTCAAAACAACAACACAGCACTCAGGACTTTTTCACCAGCATTTGCACATCTGAAAACTTCTCTACTTTCCCATCTTTATTAAGCACACAGGTAGTCCTCAACTTGCAACCATTTGTTTAGTGACCATTTCAAAGTTACAACAGCACTGAAAAGTGACATGCCCTGGTCCTTACAGTTGTGGCTGTTGCAGCACCCTTTGGTCCTGTGATAAAAAAAATTCAGGCCCTTGGCAACTGGCATGTATTTATGATGACTACAGCATTCTGGGGTTATGCTATCCTATTTGTGGCCTTCCCAGCAGCTTCCAACATGCAAAGTCAATTGGAGAAGCTGGATTTGCTGAACAATCATGTGATTCCCTTAACAACCACAATGATTTGTTTAACAACCGTGGCAAAAAAGCCAAAAAATTAGGCATGTCCCACTTAACAACCACTTCCTTAGCAATAGTAATTCTGGTCCCAACTGAGGTTGTAAGTAGAGAACTACCTGTACTGACAGCCAGTTTGGTAACTTGGTTAAGCTTAAGGGATAGAAATGGGAGATCATGAGTTCTAGTCCTGCCTTGGACTGGCTGGTTGACCTTGGGCCAGTCATCTTTTTTCAACCCTAAGAACCAAGCAATGACAAACTACTTCTGAAAAACCTTGCCAAGAAAATGCCAAGCAGTCTCTGAGAACTGAATACTATTGAACGGAAGGGGGAAAAAAAATAAGCATAGTACCAAGATACAGAATTTCATCTGTTCATTTTGCCAATTATTCATTTTTCCTCTGAAACACAATACAATTTATTTGACATTTGCTGCAAATCATTCAGGATCTCATCCAACTGAACATCATCTGCATATTAATTCATATCCCTAATCAACCTGCTTATGGCATCATCATAAACATTCTTTACAAATTAAAAATGAAAGATATCTGTTTGACAAATCTTTATTTTACCTCCTGTTCAGTGTTGAAGCGTTCCTGAAGCAATCAATTGATTCTCATGCCTGCTTTCCTTCCATCATCTACTGCTCTGATTGTATTCAGCAAGCATCCTTCAAGACCCGTATTCCACTGCTTAAGGCTATATACTTTATCATGCATTTGCTCTAAATCAACAAATATACAATATTTTTACAGCCCTGCATTTCTCCAAGATCATTTAAGAGAAGAAATCTCGGCATGGCACAAAGCTTTACTGCAATTCCAAATTTTGCCCACTGTCACCTTGCAATCTGAATTCTGCCAAATCCTTGCCTAGATGCACTTAGTACACTAATGCTTCTTTAGTTTGGGCATTTACTCTATTTTTTTCTTCTTCTCTGAATAGGGGAACAACAGCAGCACTTTTCCAGTCATCAAGCACACAGATGCCATCTTCATGCACATGTTAAATAAGTCATAAGCAAATCACTTCCTAAGCAAACCACATCCACTTCTCTAGTTTCATTATCTAACCCGCCAGCCATATCCCTTTTTAAATAAAGGTAGTCTTTGACTTATGACCATTTGTTTAATGACTATTCAAAGTTACAACAGCAATGAAAAAAGTTACTTGCGACCAGTTTTAGGACCCTCGTAGCATCCTCATGTGATGAAAGTTTGGGTGCTTGGAAATTGGCATGTACTGTATTTATGAAGGTTACAGTATTCTGGGGCTATTTTTGCTTGTTGGAAGCCTCTTCACAATACTGCAAATAGTGATCAAGTAACTGCAGAATACGTCTATGGAGATTCTCAGTCATCCAAGTCATGGTTATCCCAAAAGGTGCTTTTTCAAGAGGTAACTTGACTTACTTGTTTTTCTTTGAAGACGTTTCGCTTCTCATCCAAGAAGCTTCTTCGGCTCTGACTGGATGGTGGGGGAATGGAAGGATATATATTCTTTGCAGCCAGCTGGTCATTTGCATTCTTTTAGAGAGTTGTTGAGGCCATTTGGAAGTTTATCTGTGTCCTCAGGGTCACCTGAGTAGGGCAAATGGGTGTGGAGCCTTCTTGGAACTGTTGAAGGGACTGTGCTGTAGACCGGAGATAGATGATGTTGTATCCCTCCCCTCTATTGAGAGAGGGCTGTTCAGTTTTGCCATAGATGGCCTCTTTGACCCTTCTTTCAAACCAGCTGTCCTCTCTGTCCAAAATGTGGACTTTGCTGTCTTCAAAAGAGTGGCCTTTGTCTTTTAAATGCAGATGGACTGCTGAATCTTGTCTTGATAGGTTTGTTTTCCTATGTTGTGCCATGCATTTGTGAAGTGGTGACCCTGACAGCACAGATAAACTTCCAGGTGCCCTTAACAACTCCCTAAAAAAAAATGCAAATGACCAGCTGACTACAAATATAAATCCTTCCATTCCCCACCATCCAGTCAGAGCCGAAGAAGCTTCTTGGATGAGAAGCGAAACATCTTCAAAGAAAAACAAGGAAGTCCAGTTGCCTTTTAAAATGGCACCTTTTGGGATAACCATGACTTGGATGACAGAGAATCTCCATAGACATATTCTGCAGTTACCTGATCACTATTTGCAATATTGTGATGAGGCTTCCAACAAGCAAAAATAACCCCAGAATACTGTAACCTTCATAAATACATGCCAGTTGCCAAGCGCCCAAGAGGCTTCCAACAAGCAAAGTCAATGAATGAAGCCAGATTAAAATCAGATGATTCACTTAACAACTGCATCAAAAAAAGTTTGCAAAATTGGGTGTAACTCACTTAATGACAAAGTTGCTTAGTGATGGAAGTTCCAGTCCCAATTGTAGTCATAAGTCAAGGACTACCTATACATTCACAGCATTCCTGTCTTTTTTTTAAATCCACTTTTTCTTGGAGATGTACATTGATAGCACTAGTTTCAATCCAACTCTTTGAAGCCTGAGAATAGTGTGGACAGCCAAAAAAAAACAAACAAATAGGTCAATGAATAAATTAATCCCAGAGAAAATATGACCAGGTAAAAATTATTCTACTTTGGACATATAATGCAAAGACTAGCTCTCTGGAGAAGGCTCTGATGCTGGGACAGGTAGAAGAAAAGAAGAGAAGAGAACCACCAGCAGTAAGATAGATAGATGTAATTACAGAAGTGCTGGGTGCACAATTGGAAGGCTTGAAAGACCAAATTGGGGCAGAAAATCTATCTATGTGTTTGCTAAGAGTCAACACCAACTTGGTGGGACATAATCAATCAATCGTCCCAAAGGTGCTTTTTCAGGCGGCAACTGGACTTTCTTGTTTTTCTTTGAAGATGTTTTACTTCTTATCCACAGAGTATGAACGGATTTCCAGGAAACATTGCAGACTACAGAAACCATTTGCATCTTCAGTTTGAGATGCAGACAACATAGACTCATCCCCAACACCTGTGCCTGTCTTCAACACTGAAGGGACACAGGGCAGAAAACATCCTGTAGTCAAGAAGGCTCCACACCCATTTGCACTACTCAGATGACCGAGGACACAGGTAAACCTTCACGTGGCTTCAACGACTCCCTAAAAGAATGCAAATGACCAGCTGCAAGGAATATAAATCCTTCCATTCCCCACCATCCCGTCAAAGCTGAAGAAACTTCTTGGATGAGAAGCGAAACGTCTTCAAAGAAAAACAAGAAAGTCCAGTTGCCTCCTGAAAAAGCACCTTTGGGACACCCATGACCTGGATGACCGAGAATCTCCATAGAGATAACCAATCAGTCAAATATTGCTAAATATTGGGCTTACATTTGCGGTGACTGATTATGTGCAATGAAGTCAGTATCAGCTTTTAGTATTCATGTAGGTAAACCATGAATATTAGCAATGCAAAAAGGACTAGTTTGGCAGAAAGGGATAAACCATTCTTCTGCTAAATTGCTTTTTTCTAGGCATTCTGTGTTTTTCTCATTACTATTTTCAACGTTGGCATTACAATCTGCAACCATAAACAGCCTATCACGCTTGAATGTTCTGTTGATTTCAGATTGGACTTGACATTAAAACTTGTCCTCCTCTTCTTTCTCTGCATCAATGATTATTGAAGGGTTATCTGAGAGGTTTAATTGGTGTTATTTGATCTTTGACTGCACTGCATCTAAGCCCCGTCTTTGCTATATACTTCCTCACGATGAAAGCAATTATGCTCTTCTGTCTATGGAGATTCTCAGTCATCTAGGTCATGGTTATCACAAAGGTACTTTTTAAAAAGGCAACTGGACTTTGTTTTTTTCCTTGAAGACATTTCGCTTCTCATCCAAGAAGCTTCTTCAAGGAAAAAAAACAAAGAAAGCCCAGTTGCCTTTTGGAAAAGCACCTTTGGGACAATAATGGTCCTCCTTTGTTTTCTGTCTCCTGAGTGGTAAGCAATATAATTTTCTGACTGACGGTGTGCAATTCCAGTCAATTTCTACTTGCTGGTGCCTGTGCTAATGTGTAGTTGATTTAGTTCATCTTTCACTATGTTGAACTTGCCCGTGTTTTATGGGGTTTTTTGTTGTTGTTGCTCCATGTTCCCACTGTAATTCTGTCTTTGTGGCCTCAGATTTTGTTTTCCTGCATGGTAAAATCAACAACCAGATGATCCAAGGACTTAATCTACCTCCATCATAAACACCATTAGTACTCTAAACTGGAGTCTCCAAACGTGGCAACTTTAAAACTTGTGGACTTCAACTCCCAGAATTCCCCAGCCAGCATGAAGTCCACAAATCTTAAAATTGCCAAGTTTGAAGACCCCTGCTGTAAACTTTAGGTGGAAAAGACTTGAAAAAGACCCCTTCCATAGAGGTTACAGTTGGGGAACAGCTGGAGAATTCTGGGAGTTGAAGGCCACACATCTTAAAATTGTCATGTTTGAAAAACATTCTGTTCATGAAAAGACCAAGACCCTCTATTCACTGTTTATGGTAGAAAAATAATTTAACTGGAGGATCACTTTTCACAGTTCAATGAACGGTATTATGAATCTAATTGAACTAAAATGTTGTGCATAATTGTTACTTGTATTGATTTGGCTTTCTTCCTGTTTCAATATAGGTTTGTGAGGCTCATTTGAAAATAAATCTAATTGTAATTAAGACTGAAAGAGAGGCAAATTGACATTTACAGTCCTAACACAAATGATTTGGTCATCGGTCTGAATTAAACCAACGAGAAATGAAACTTTATATGTGACAAATTCATCAAAGATAAACTATGTTTGGAAAAAAGTATGGAAAATACTCTTTCAGTTACACAATATCCTTTATCAAGTCAATTAAGAATGGAATGACTATATTTACATCTTTCAATCCCTGTTACTATGAAAAGGGCTTAAGCAGGGGTCATTCCATGTCAAGTGGTCTGATTTCAGAAAAGTGCCCTGCTCGACCATCACAGATTTTGATGAAATTTTGTGTGAACATGCACATGTCCCCAATGAACAATGGTAAAGTGTTACATTTGCCAATGCAATACTTGCGGAGATATAATCATTTGTTTGACCCCATACCGCAGCCTTCTACAGTATGACTCTGAGATTCCAGCAACTTTGAGACATAATATCTCCGGCAATATTTTGTTGAAAGAAACAAAACTTGGCCATCTTGTACAACTTTTTGTGCTCTATTAAACAAAATAATAAACACATTCTCATGAGCGATTTCCATCTAGATAATTTGGCTGCAGTATGGGGTCAAACAAATGACTATATCTCTGCAAGCATTGCATCGGCAAACGTAACATTTTACCAATGTTCATTGGGGACATGTGTGCATGTTCACACAAATTCATCAAAATCCGTGATGATCAAGCAGGGACCCCCCCAGACCACTTGACATGGAATTAGGTGCAGGCCAATTCTTTCTTACTTTTTAATCCAAGGGTTTCCAATCTTGGCAACTTTAAGATGCCTGGACATCAACTTCCAGAATTTCCCAGCCAGCCATCCTGGCTGGGGAATTCTAGGAGTTAGTGTCCACATGTCTTAAAATTGCCAAGATTGGGAATCCTAATCTTATCTCATATGTGAGTTTAACCATCTCATCACTGACTAAATCCAAGAATATTAGACTCTATCTGGGAGATCACTGAAACTCTCATCTTTCTAAAAACTATATTTTCCCATCAAATTAAATGAGAATGGTATGTATGGGTGTGTGTGTGTGTGTGTGTGTGTGTATGTGTGTGTGTGTGTGTGTAGGAAAACCCTGCACAATAATCAGCACCTCAGATGCATTTTCTGGGAAACCCGTACTGTATCTCGAATTCACTGAAATTTGTATCTCAAATCCAAGGAGAAAGGGAAGATGGGATATAAGTCTAAATTATCAATGTATTACATTTAACTAGAATCTTCATTCCTGAACTCTATCTCACTTTCTCACCAGGTCTATTCTGCTTCCAGAGCAGCAGATAACAAATCTTTCCCTCTCCATGTCATATAAAGTTAGTCCTCAAGTTACAACCACCTGTATAGTAACCATTCAATGTTACAAGGAGGCTAAAAAAAGTGACTTACAACTGGTCCTCATCCTTATGATCATCACAGTATCTCCATAGACACATGTACAAAATTGGGGCATTTGGCAATTGGCTTGTATTTACAACATGACATTTGCAGCCAGCTTCCAATAAGCAAAGTCAATGGGAGAAAATAGATTTGCTTAATGACTGCATGATTGACTTAACAACTGCAGTGATTCATTTAACAACTCCCTTCTTTAGGTATGGAAATTCTGGTCCCAACTGTGGTTATAAATTTAGGAATGCCTTCAACAATTTCTTTGGGCATATGTAAGGAAGGAGATCTGTGCGTTGCCCACAGTTGTTTGACACTGAGATGGGCGACATATTAATTTAATAAATAGAAGAACAGAAGAAAACCTGAAGGATTGCAAATCCAGATGCACACAGCTTCTTAAAAGAATCACGGAAGAAAAGAGAAATACAATAGAAGGACCCGAACACAACAGCTCCATTTTTTAAAACACAATTTGGAACACCAAGACCCAGGAAGAAATTTGATTTTGTGAAACATGGAAGGTGAGGAAAAAAGACTGCTGCCTCTTAAATTTATTTTTGACTTTAAAAAGAAAAATAGCTACCACACAACTAAAATTGACAGATGCTGGTAATCATAGCAGACACACATAAGAAAGTTGACTGCAAGTGCTATCAATCATGAAAAGACAGAGGTAACTTTGTCCACCATTATTAAGCCATAAGTGAATCAAGCATGGGCAACACAAGAGAAAGTATTCATTTAACCTTGATGAATGCCCTGTAAAGCAAGAAATGGATCTTTTAAAAAGTGAATCCTTTCAATTTCAGGTGGTCATCAGCTTACAACCATTACTTCAAGGTTTCAATGGAACTGAAAACAGGGACTTATGACTGATCCACCAATGGGGGAAACTAGAGTCACTTAATGACCACATGATTCACTTAACAACTGCAGTGATTGGTTTAAAAACTGGGGCACAAAATTGAGTGTGATTCACTTGCTTTAGCAGCAAAAATTCTAGTCCCAATTGTGCTTAGCAGCAAAAATTCTGGTCCCAATTGTGCTTGTAAGTTGAGGACTACCTGTACTGATGCCTGTCTGGAAGGGGAAGGGGAAGGGGAGGAGAGGAGAGGGGTTTCAAACCAGGGAAAGCCAATTAGAGCATTATAATGTGTGTTCTTCTGTTCAAAGAAAAGTATTTGTAGAAGCACCTTGGAGTTCAGGAATACTAAACCAGAAAGCTGCTTGTGCATAAAATATGCATTAAGACAAATGGGGGTTTTTTTATGGCAAGTTTAAGATGCATGGACTTCAACTTCAACAACCACACTGACTGGGGAATTCTGTGAGTTGAAAGCCACATATCTTAAAGCTGACAAATTTAAAAAGCATTGCTTTAGAGATGCTGACTGAGCCATGAAGTTCCCCTTTCCCTTCTTTCATCCATTTACAGTATGTACTGTCTCATCCTGAGCCATCATCTGCCCAACAGATAAATATCCATTATCTGTTACTGAATTCGGTGGCAAGCCCAACAAATCTTCAATTAAAGTAAGTTTACTGAGAAATAACAAGGAAGTATCTACCTCCAGAGGAAATTTCAAGTTTTATGCTGGTTAAATATAGAACATTAGTTCGCCTGCATTGATAAATCAATAATTCAATAAGGACTGAGTGGCTCAGTCATCTAGAGTAGATAAACAGAAAAAAACAACAATAAAATAAGATGTAATGGAATGGTCTCTCGCGGAATAAAGTATGGATGGTTGGGGAAGAGGAACAACTCCTTCCTTCCTTCCTTCCTTCCTTCCTTCCTTCCTTCCTTCCTTCCTTCCTTCCTTCACTTATTTCTTCCTTGACAGGTCTATTTCAATTATCTGGTGACTGAATTTCTGTCAGTTAGGCAAGAGAAATGGAACTGCCCCAGTCCTTTCTATATTTTTGAAGGAACCATCTAAGCGGTGTATGTATGGAAATTTACAAAATGTATGGATTACATTACAGTTCAAAAAATATACATACATATACATACATAAAATGTCCTGCTATTGCATAGTTGGTTTTTGAAAAACAAAACAAAGATGACAAATTGGCCTGACTAGAACCTGTGAGCTTCAAAAATGCTGAGAGACAAAAAGGATTTAAAGAAATCAGAAATTAAGGTGCTTCTGTGAGCCAATCAATTGCATCTATTGCTGAGAATAACTGAGGCAAGAAATGTGAAGGAAGTCATTTGGAACTGCAACAATGAGTGAAAGAAGAAATTAGATTAGAGAGAGGGAGAATAAATGGTCTGCTTAAGCCTTTTTTGTAGTAGTTTGAGTTCAAAAATGCACACTCTGAGGTTAATAAGGTCCTTTCTTCCAAAACTGACCAGGTATGTCTTCCATTTTCCATGTTCCTGAAATCTGTGGCCTGTCTGAAATTGTCTAATTAGAGAAAAATCTTTCTTTTCACTGCTATGCATTGTTGTTAGTTTGGTATAAAATTGGTTCCAAAATCAGCTCCCAAAATGCTGAGAGAGAAAAGGGATTTAAAGAAACCAGAAATTAAGGAGATTCTGTGAGTCAATCAGCTACAGCTATCATTGATGTGATATTTTTTTATTCTTGAATAAAGCTTCTTTAATAATTCTTCATATGCCTTTGTTTCCAAACCCCTTATTAGTCCAGTAGTCCTTTCCTCTTTAAAATACAGGGTGCAGAACTGGATACAATATAAGTAGTCCTCAACTTACGACTGCAATTGAGCCCAAAATTTCCATTGCTAAGGAAGACAGTTGGTAAGTGTGTTTTGACCCTTTTACGACCTTTTTGCCAGAGTTGTTAAGTAACTCATTGCAGTTGTTAAGTTAACAACACGATTGTTAAGTGAATCTGGCTTCCCCATTGACTTTACTTGTCAGAAGGTTGCAAAAAGTGATCACTTGACCCCAGGACACTGCAACCGTCATAAATATGAGTCAGTTGTCAAGCATCTGAATTTTGATCCTAGGGATGCTGCAACTGTCATAAGTGTGAAAAATGGTCATAAGTCACTTTTTCAGTGCTGTTGTAACTTTGAATGGTCACTAAATGAATTGTTGTAAGTTGAGGACTACCTGTAATTCCTAACATAGTCTAACTGATGAAGAAGAGACTGGAACTACTACCTGTAGATGTACAGGGGATGTCCTTGAGCAGGGGTGTCCAAACTTTTTTCAAAGAGGGCCAGATTGGATGAAGTGAATGTGCTGGAGGGCCGAACATTTTTCCGAACATTCTTTGAACCATTACAATTAAATGCAAATGAATTGTTTTATGCCTCTTTTCTCTCCCTCTCTTTCCTCTTTCTCTCTCTCTCTCTTTCCTTTCCCTTTCCTCTCCCCTCTCTCTCTTTCTCTTTCCTCTCCCCCTCTTTCTCTTTCCTCTCTCTCTTTCTCTTTCCTCTTTCTCTCTCTTTCCTCTAACTTTCTCTTTCCTCTCTTTCTCCTTTCTTTCCTCTTTTCTTCTCTTTCCTCTTTCCTTCCTTTCTCTTTCCTTTCTCTCTTTCCTCTCTTTCCTTTATTTCTCTTTCCTCTTTCTCTTCTCTTTCCTCTTTCTTTCCTCTCTCTCTTTTCTCAATCTTTTT
>NW_015389734.1:71167-88031 GCF_001527695.2 Protobothrops mucrosquamatus | reverse complement strand
TGTCCTTGAGGGACAGGAGGAAGATGTCGTCTCCTACAGAAGAGTTGCTATCAAGAAAAAAAGGCAAATGAGTCCAGAGCAGAAAAGTAGCCTGAGAAAGTATCTTGGGCAACATCTTTCCTAGTTCTCATCTATCTCCAGTCTACAACACAGTCCTTTCAGCAGTTCCAAGAAGGCTCCACACCCATTTGCACTATTCAGGTGACCCTGAGGACATAGACAAACCTCCAGTGGCCTCAACGACTCTCTAAAAGAATGCAAATGACCAACTGTCTGCAAGGAATATAAATCCTTCCATTCCCCACCATCCAGTCAGAGCTGAAGAAGCTTTTGGATGAGAAAAGTTTTCAAAGAAAAAATGAGAAAGCCCAATTGCCTCATGAAAAAGCGTCTTTGGGATAAGATAAAAGGAGAGAGGAGGGAAACACAATCAGAGTTTTACTATAACTTTATAGTAAAAGTAATAGTGGCCTACAAGACACTGGATTCCTAGTCTGATCTACTTTGAAGAATGGACATCACCTCCCATAATCATTGTCTGTTAGAGAAGGGGTCCCCAATCTCCGGGCCACGGACCAGTTTTGGTCTGTAGCCTGTCAGATACCAGACCGCATAGCTGGAGGTGAATGAATAAAGCTTCATTTGTATTTACAACTGTTCCACAGCGCTAAGATCACTGCTTCAGCTCCACCTCAGATCATCAGACATTAGATTCCCATAGGAGCATGAAGCCTACTGCAAACTGCACATGAGAGGGATCTAGGTTGCGCATTCCTCCCCCCCCCCGGTCCGTGGGAAAATTGTCTTCCACGAAACTGGTCCCTGATGCCAAAAAGGTTTGGGTCTGCTGTGTTAGAGGAGACTAAAATTGCCCTGGCTTTTCAACTGATGGTCTACCAGGACTCCCATTTCCCTTCTCAGTGTATTATTTTAAGAACTATTTCCCTATGCATATGATTTTTCTTGCTCACGTGCAAGGATTTATGAACACTGTCCTACTGGATTTAGCCCAAAGTTAAAATTGTTTGAGGTCATTTTAAATTGTGACTTCAGAGAGAAGATTATTCTGTTCTTCTCTGGGAAGCTAAGACTGATCCTTGATAACTCCTTAATGAGAGGATTATTCTTGGGCTGCTCCTCATATTCACTTTTTCACGTGCAGCCCAGAAATAGTAGAATTCCTTCAGTTAGAAGCCATGGAAGAAAGCCAGTTTGGACTAGTGGTCAAAGCATCCGGCTAGAAACCAGGAGACTGTGAGTTCTAGTCCTGCAGTAAAAATAAATAAATAGAAGAGCCAGAACTGTACTTTTCCACTATAGGTAGTCCTCAACTTACGACCACAATTAACCCCCAAATTTATTTTGCTAAGCAAGACAGTTAAGTGAGTTTCGCCCCATTTTACAATCTTCCTTGCCACAGTTGTTAAGTGAATCACTGCAGTTGTTAAGTCAGTAATATGGTTGTTAAGTGAATCTGGCTTCTCCGTTGATTTTGCTTGTTAGAAGGTCGCAAAATGTGATCAAATGAACCCTGGGATACTGCAACCGTTATAAATGTGAGTCAGTTGCCAAGCATCTGAATTTTGATCACGTGACCGTAGAGATGCTGTAATGGTCGTAAGTGTGAAAAGCTGTCATTAGTCACTTTTTTCAGTGCCGCTGCCACTTTAAGTGGTCACTAAACAAACTTTTCCAAGTCGAGGACCACCTGTACTATTTGTTTTAACACTATTCAGAATTGTTTGCAATTGGCCAGCTGTATCCTGCCTCAAGAGACTGTGCGGATCAGATCCCCCCTCGCCAAGATCGCACCCTGCAGACTGCAGAGCATAAACAGAGGAATGAGATGGTTGAACCAGCTCCCTTTCACGGAGCACCTGGTTGCAAGAAAGCAATCTGAAGAAACCATCTCCCTCCCTTATCTCCCCACGCAACATTATGACAGCAGTATCATGAGAGGCAGCTTGAATAAGGTACATTAAAAATGAAAAGCATAGATTAAAATTGCATGCATGCATCATTAACAGAATACAGCAGGTCTTTTTTTTTTTTTTCCGAATCTGTTCCAGACTCAGCAAGAACTATTCACACTCCAGTTCAGCATACACAGTCCCCTTAGGTAATGCAAAAGAAGACTTGTTATATCACGCCAAGTGTAAAAGTACAATGAGCAGTCGGCTAGGGATCATGAAATTCCGGTGGGACCTAAAAACATCTCCCCGTAATTATAAAGGCCTTTAGCTGCAGATTGGCAGAATTGCTATTTTTCAGCACATTTTCAGTGGTGCGCTAAAATCAGGATCAGCATCTGGAATGCAGAAGAAATCAGGATCATAGCAAAGCAAAGAGAGGCCTAACAGCAACAACTCCAGGCATTAATCGCCGAGAAGATAACGCAGCTAGAAAGGTTAGAATGGACAAAGGAATTTGCAAATAGGTGCTGAACTCATCCTTGTTTTTCTGGCCACAAAAGCAGAAGCTTCACTAGGTCTGCTGTCCTTAAAGCTTCTGATCCTTCTTATTATCAGGGAGGGATATTTTCTTTCTGTTCCCAACTCCCCCCCTCCCCAGTGATCTGAAATCATACAAGATTTTGGCAGTCTTGCTCCCCTGTTTGGTGCCGTATCACTAGATTTCTTACCCTATATTAGTGTTTATCAACCTTAGCTGAGGAATTCTGAGAGCTGAAGTCCACTTTTCTTAAAGTTGCTGAGGTTGAGAAAAGCTGTCCTAGATTCTTCTCTACTTAATTTTTTTTTCCCTATTGGAGTGGAACAGTCACAGAAGATACTTCTGCAAAGGATGGATGCTATGTGTTCCCCCTCTGCTGAGTGGTGTTGGCTTCCAAGTAAACCCCAGGAGGATCAAATGGGCCCTGATGGGAAAGGCTAATAAAGAGAAGATGAGGCTATGTTTTAAAGCAGAGGTCTTCAAACTTGGCCCTTTTATGACTTGTGGACTTCAACTCCCAGAATTGAAGTTGAAGTCCAGAAGTCATAAAAGGGCCAAGTTTGAAGACCCCTGTCCTAGGGTGACTGTTGTCTCCCTAGGAGAAGCAATTGTCTGGAATACTTGTGGGCCATCTCAATCCTCTCTTTCTCTGGCGAGGAATTACAAAGAACCAGTGTAATCACCGGCTCTTCATTCTGATGTAGTATCATAGCACAGTTATTCTGCTGCAGTCATCCACAGCAGTCATCAGTTCTCCATTTCTTCCCCGGAAGTCGAAAATATTAGTGACCTTCTGATCAACCACATGACATTTAGTAAGATTTTGTATGAATCTTGGGGATATTCTTTTTAAAAATGCAATGTTGCCCATTGGAATTCCTGCCTTAAGAGGAAACTCTTCATTTTTATCCTTAAAAAAGATTCTTAGCATCAGACATTGTACAAGTGTTATACTATTTCATACAATATAAATCATCATACAGTAGGAACAGCATACCCCAATCAAAGGAGGGGGGCAGCTACTCAACCCTAGTTACAAGGTCCTCCAAGAAAAAGAGTTGGTGCTACAGAGCAGACAGAAAGCAAAATTTTCATTTGATAACTCAGGGCCAGGCACGGAGTATGCCTCACCAACACTCACTACTCTAGGAGTCAACCAAAGGATCCTGTACTTGTTTGGTTGGAGTACAGAAAGAATATCTGCAAGCCCTATTAACCAACAAGGACTCCAAGTGATGTTTTAGCTGCTCAGAATCACTTGGTTAAGTTGGGTGGCTATAGAAACTAAATGAATGAATGAATGAATGAATGAATGAATGAATATTAAATTAAGGAAGCCATTTTAGTTTTATAAGCCATGATTCATAGCTTTGTGCATCATATATATACCTTAGTCTAGAACATGGTGTGAACTGAATCTAAAAAATTGGAAGGAACCTTCTGATCAATCTTGGGTTCTCAAAAGTTTAACCTAAGAGTTAATGTGATGCCACTTGTACAGTAGTTGCTCTGTCTGCAAAACACAGACATTGCATTCCCTCAATCCATTCAGCCTGGTTAATGCCTCACCTCATTTTGTGACTTTGTGTAATATATCAAACCATATACATGAGTAGGGGAATGAGTGCAGGCAATACACTAACCTGCAAACAACCAATTAATCTTAGTGTTGAGATCAACACATTGTTCAAATTCACTAAGTAATTTCCTGACTTGATTATTATGTAAATGTGGCCAAAGGGTATCTTTGCAGTCTGTTCAGCTTCCAAGGATAATTTTGCATCCTCTCAAAACACAGCCTTTTTAGGCTGTCAATCAACATAGCCCAAAGCCAACTAGGGAATTACATGCATCTACAAAATTAAACAGATGTTTATTCTGTCTTTCCATCTTCTGACAATAACTTCTACTATAATGACTCTGTAGAGTTATCTCAGCAAGGGTGATTCCATTTACTGATAATCCCCCTCTCCCCATTTATATAGCACTTGTTTGCTACTTGGAAATTTAGAGAAGCAAAGGCAGAATTCAAAAGAAGCTGGCTGTATAAACTGCAAGGGGAGAAAAGCCAGTATTTCAAGCTCAAACAGCATTTCAGCTGCCTGAATAAATTTGCTCAAGCCGAGACATCCTTACCCATATGGTACATATTTAGACAGAAAACCATCTAGCACCTTTGAAGCCTCTAAACTAAAGACATTTGTTATGGATGGCACATCTCTTTCAACTTGGCCATTTTCTCCCGAGTTACACAACTTAATATCAACTAATGTAGCCCACCGTGAGTTAATTTCCTCTGCAATTATCACAGTGCTCTTGAAAAAAGAGGGAGGAGAAACTTCTAACAAGAAATTATAATATGCCTTTAATGCTGTTTTCGATCTGAAAGAAAGATAAATTTAAAAGATCAGTCAGGGGGGAAAAACTGCCTCCATTATTTTATTATTCCTGAACTGAAGATGATTTTCACATGAAAAAGTAAGCTGCACTGGGGTTGATTTCAAATAGCAAGATGCAGTTAATACATGACTAAAAACCATGAGAAACCATAAGGCCATAACCTGAGCTGAGAAATAAAAGTCCCATAAAATGGCAAAGGTGCATCAGTTCCACACTGTTGACAAAAAAACTACATAAACACATTCATGTCATTACTAGGAATTGAGCTCACCTTTATGTTTATAGAAATGGGGGTTGGGGGAATCCCAGTCCACCTTTCAGATGAATACAGCAAAATAAATTGCTCCAATTTGTTCTACAAAGAAAGAAATGTGCTCTGCTCCATTACTCTCTGAGTTGATAATCTTCTTTAAAGGCTAAGGTGAGTATTGCTCAACCATATTTCCCAGGAGACAGGTTTTTTTTCCCTGTTTTCACACCTCACTAGGAAAAAAGAAAAATTTACAGACTTTTCTCCAGATGGTTTGCATGTCTTTTTAGAAAAAAAATATGATGCCATTATACAGAGAGAGGCATTTTGGTCATGGAAGGCTGTAGGCACAATCAGACAAATCCAATCTAAATTTGCCCAAAAGTTTACTTGATGTCACAACTGAACAACAATTTCTATGGGATAGAAATATTAAATTGACTAAAGCAGCTTCATATAAAGAAACTTTGTATAAAATGTTCTACAGATGGCACATGACACCAGTAAGGTTAGCGAAAATGTTTAAAGATGTTTCAAATAATTGTTGGAAGTGTAAACAAAAGCCAGGCACTTACTATCATATCTGGTGGGTGTGCCCCAGTGCAAAGAAATACTGGTTCAAGATTCATATATGGCTGGAAAAGATGATTAAAACACATATAGAATTTAGGCCAGAATTGTTTCTGCTAGGAATATTAGGATCTAATTATGGGAAAGAGAACGAGTATTTAATATTACATATATTGACAGCTGCGAGAGCAGCATTTGCCCAATACTGGAAAAATGATGATATACCATCTGACGGGATTATAATTAGGAAAATTTTAGAATGTGCAGAAATGGATAGATTAACGTTAGAGATTAAAGAGAAAGAAGACTCAGTCTATTATAAAACATGAGAAAACTTTTATCAATGGTTAACAAAATGAGATAATGAAATTGAAATTTATTAAGATGACTGATTTTTTTTCTTTTGATTAATTGATATGCTTTATAATTTCTGTTATTCTTGTTGACTACAGTTACTGATTATTATATTAGCCCTGTTGAAAACTTGTATCTGGATGATAGTTTGCTTGCTAAAGCTTGAAATGTCTTTGGGGACAACCCCATTGTTGTACGTACCCCCACCCCAACCCTCTCCTTGAACCCTACCCCGAATCCCACTACCTACGTTGATCCTCCCTTTCCCTTACCTCTATAAAACCTAATAAAATATTGTCAAAAACAAACAAACAAACAAACAAAAAAACAAATGAACAACAACAAAATTCTCACCAGCCATCACAAAGCAGTTGACTTTGCTACTGTGAAAAAGTGAGTTAAGCCTCTATAGCAGAAGCATCTACTTGGCAACTTTTAGGACTTATGGACCAACGCTCAGAATTCCCTGACCAGCAGGGGGAATTCTGGGAGTTGAAGTCCACAAATCCTAAAGTTGCCAGTGTTGGATACTCCTGCTCTATAGCTTGTCCTCTTCTTATCTAACTAAAGTTGTGGCTGCAGACAAACATCTGGAAAACCTTTTTTCTGCTAAGGTTGATTTCCTAAAAGACAAAGTTCCTTGCCAACTGTAGTGACCATACACCTGGGTTCTTTTGAAAAGGATTTCATTGTCACTGTTCTGTAGAAACAAGCCATTTAATACTGCAGCAATGCTAAATGGGGAGGGACAATCAAGTAGGTAAAATACAGATAGCCCTCACTTAATGAATTGTCACTTAACAACCATTTGAAGTTATGAAGGATTTTTAAAAAAGCAGCTTACGACTGGTCCTCAAAGTTAAGACTGTCATTGTTCCTTGGAGTCACACGATTGCATTTCAAACAATTGCATTTACAACCAGTTGTAGCATCCCACTGTCACATCACTGTGATTCACACAAAATGGCATAAATGTCTATTGCATATGCTAGATTTGCTTCATTTACCACACTTAACAATATGATTTGCTTAACAACCACTCTAAAACAGTAATAAAACTGAATCAAATCACAGGGTGACCCACTTAATAACCATAATCACTTATAGCCAAAATTCCAGGCTCTGTTGTGGTCGTAATTCAAGGATTACCTGTAGATAGAACAGTATCAGGAGTCTGGAAATTGCTTAAACAGGAAATGGTTGCTCTGAAAGTCTGTAAGTTACTCTGGTTTAAACCTTCTCTTAAGTCTGGTCATTTTGAGGAGGATCTATGACAATTCGCTGAGGCCAACTCACAATGGACAACTTACCACAGCCAACTCACCGCAGCCAACTTGGCATGGCCAACTTGCTGCAGGACAAGAGTTACACTAATATCAAAGCAATGGTGGATTAGAATCATTAAAGAAAGGATGCAAAATGAGGAAAAGAACAAAATGTGAATGGCAAACATTAAAATATTTTTTATTTTATTTTAAATAATTAAATACAATTGTTAAATTGTCCTGCAGCGAGTTGTCCCGTGGCCAGTTGGCTGTGGCGAGTTGTCCCAGGGTGAACTGGTCGTGGTGAGTTGGCCACAGCGAGTTGCCTGTGGCAAGTTGTCCCATTCAATTCTGGGGAGGCCTAGAGGCCAGGTGGCCACTGTCCATCATTTTGTTCAGCCAATATGCAGACTCCACCTCTGGATTAACCCCTTCCCACATGAAAAGCAGACCTTGGTTGGATTCTCCCATAGAGCTGTAGTGAAATAAAAAATGTGTCGGCATCTGATCCAGAGTAACAGAAACAGGCCAGACACAGCTGCTGTTGCTGGAGACAAATGAGGTTATTTGTTCCTTTCCCCACTGCTACTTAAAATTTGCTTTGCCTCTATCATCCACTTAATCCTGCTAATA
This sequence comes from Protobothrops mucrosquamatus, assembly GCF_001527695.2. Taxonomy (NCBI): domain Eukaryota; kingdom Metazoa; phylum Chordata; class Lepidosauria; order Squamata; family Viperidae; genus Protobothrops; species Protobothrops mucrosquamatus. The sequence continues at coordinate 80,108 of NW_015389734.1, read as the reverse complement.
GTAAGCACTGGCTTATAGAGGATGACAAGAGAATATTGCAAGAAGCAACAGAGAAGCCCAGGCAGCAAACAAGGAACAGGATAAAGCTGCAACTAATTTTTCCTCTTGAGATCTTGCTAACTGCTGAAAACTCAGGTCACAGGATGGGAATAAAAGAGCAAGAACAGGTGGTCCTCACCTTACGACCACAAATAATAATAATAGTAGTAGTAGTAGTAATAATAATAATAATAATAATAATAATAATAATAATAATAATAATAATAATAATAATAATAATAATAATAATAAAAAGACCTACAAATAGAAATAGAAAGACTGTGGTAAAAACAAGCAAGGGTAGTACCAATAGTAATAGGCGCCTTGGGTGCAATCCCAAAACAACTTGAGCACTACTTGAACACCATTGGCATTGACAAATTCACCATTAGTCAATTGCAAAAGGCAGCCTTACTAGGAACTGCTTTCATCCTGCGACGATATCTGTAATACCATCAAACATCCACATCTGCCTATGGGTAAGGACTCGATAGATAGACAAAATGCCAAATCCAGTCTGAACATCTGGCTGACTGTGCGATGATCCATAATAATAATAATAATAATAATAATAATAATAATAATAATAATAATAATAATAATAATAATAATAATAATAATAATAATAATAATAATAATAATAATAATAATGTTGGAAGGGACCTTGGAGGTCATCTAGTCCAACCCCCTGCTTAGGCAGGAAACCCTATACCATTTCGGACAAATGGGTGTCCAGTCTCTTCTTAAAAATTTCCAGTGTTGGAGCATTCATCGCTTCTGGAGGGAGGTTGTTCCACTGGTTAATTGTTCTGTCAGGAAGTTTCTCCTTAGTTCTAGGTTGCTTCTCTCCTTGATTAGTTTCCATCTGTTGCTTCTTGTCCTGCCTTCAGGTGCTTTGGAGAATAGCTTGGCTCCCTCTTCTTTGTGGCAGCCCCTGAGATATTGGAACACTGCTATCATGTCCCCCCTCGTCCTTCTCTTCATTAAACTAGACATACCCAATTCCAGCAATCGTTCCTTATATGTTTTAGCCTCCAGTCCCCTAATCATCTTTGTTGCTCTTCTCTGTACCCTTTCTAGAGTCTCAACATCTTTTTTACATCGTGGTGACCAAAACTGGATGCAGTATTCCAAGTGTGGCCTTACCAAGGCATTGTAAAGTGGTATCATGTGATCACTTCATGTGATCTTGATTCTATACCTCTGTTAATGCAGCCTAGCACTGTGTTGGCTTTTTGGCAACACAGATTACCTGCACTTTGGTAAACCATAAGGCAAGAATAGGCCACCCACAGGTTGCACATGATTCCCTTCCCCCATCAGTATCATATATATTTTAAAAGTCCCCCCCCAGGGTTGTTAAGGGACAAAAATGGGCCCATCATTGAGCCAGTAGTTCTCATGGGGGGAGATTTTAAGTAGCAAAATTTGTACCCTCAGCTCTCACTCTTAAGATTTTCCCAGCTGTGTAGAAATCTTTCAACTGAATTTTACACACACACCATGTCACTCCTACAAATGGGGAGGGGGGAGAGTTTATTATTAAAAGGAGTGTGGGATCGCAAAATCCCGGGATCCTGCGCCTGCAGGATGAACTTATTCCTCTCCAGAGGAATGGACTGGTGATGTACGTTGGCCTAAACCAACGGGCCTCGCTTTAGATCAGGAAACACACGGGCAACATGCTTCTTCAGGTGAGATGGCAGGCAAAGACCCTCAAGCCTCTCCGTGCCTCCCTTTTATTCGTACNGCCTCACCTCATTTTGTGACTTTGTGTAATATATCAAACCATATACATGAGTAGGGGAATGAGTGCAGGCAATACACTAACCTGCAAACAACCAATTAATCTTAGTGTTGAGATCAACACATTGTTCAAATTCACTAAGTAATTTCCTGACTTGATTATTATGTAAATGTGGCCAAAGGGTATCTTTGCAGTCTGTTCAACTTCCAAGGATAATTTTGCATCTTCTCAAAACACAGCCTTTTTAGGCTGTCAATCAACATAGCCCAAAGCCAACTAGGGAATTACATGCATCTACAAAATTAAACAGATGTTTATTCTGTCTTTCCATCTTCTGACAATAACTTCTACTATAATGACTCTGTAGAGTTATCTCAGCAAGGGTGATTCCATTTACTGATAATCCCCCTCTCCCCATTTATATAACTCTTGTTTGCTACTTGGAAATTTAGAGAAGCAAAGGCAGAATTCAAAGGAAGGTGGCTGTATAAACTGCAAGGGGAGAAAACCCAGTATTTCAAGCTCAAACAGCATTTCAGCTGCCTGAATAAATTTGCTCAAGCCGAGACATCCTTACCCATATGGTACATATTGAAACAGAAAACCTTCTAGCATCTTTGAAGCCTCTAAACTAAAGACATTTGTTATGGATGGCACATCTCTTTCAACTTGGCCATTTTCTCCCGAGTTACACAACTTAATATCAACTAATGTAGCCCACCGTGAGTTAATTTCCTCTGCAATTATCACAGTGCTCTTGAAAAAAGAGGGAGGAGAAACTTCTAACAAGAAATTATAATATGCCTTTAATGCTGTTTTCGATCTGAAAGAAAGATAAATTTAAAAGATCAGTCAGGGGGGAAAAACTGCCTCCATTATTTTATTATTCCTGAATTGAAGATGATTTTCACATGAAAAAGTAAGCTGCACTGGGATTGATCTCAAATAGCAATATGCAGTTAATACATGACTAAAAACCATGAGAAACCGTAAGGCCATAACCTGAGCTGAGAAATAAAAGTCCCATAAAATGGCAAAGGTGCATCAGTTCCACACTGTTGACAAAAAAAACTACATAAATACATTCATGTCATTACTAGGAATTGAGCTCACCTTTATGTTTATAGAAATGGGGGTTGGGGGAATCCCAGTCCACCTTTCAGATGAATACAGCAAAGTAAATTGCTCCAATTTGTTCTACAAAGAAAGAAATGTGCTCTGCTCCATTACTCTCTGAGTTGATAATCTTCTTTAAAGGCTAAGGTGAGTATTGCTCAACCATATTTCCCAGGAGACAGGTTTTTTTCCCTGTTTTCACACCTCACTAGGAAAAAAGAAAAGTTTACAGACTTTTCTCCAGATGGTTTGCATGTCTTTTTAGAAATAAAATATGTTGCCGTTATACAGAGAGAGGCATTTTGGTCATGGAAGGCTGTAGGCACAATCAGACAAATCCAATCTAAATTTGCCCAAAAGTTTACTTGATGTCACAAATGAACAACAATTTCTATGGGACAGAAATATTAAATTGACTAAAGCAGCTTCATATAAAGAAAATTTGTATAAAATGTTCTACAGATGGCACATGACACCAGTAAGGTTAGCGAAAATGTTTAAAGATGTTTCAAATAATTGTTGGAAATGTAAACAAAAGCCAGGCACTTACTATCATATCTGGTGGGTGTGCCCCAGTGCAAAGAAATATTGGTTCAAGACTCATATATGGCTGGAAAAGATGACTAAAACACATATAGAATTTAGGCCAGAATTGTTTCTGCTAGGAATATTAGGATCTAATTATGGAAAAGAGAACGAGTATTTAATATTACATATATTGACAGCTGCGAGAACAGCATTTGCCCAATACTGGAAAAATGAAGATATACCATCTGACGGGATTATAATTAGGAAAATTTTAGAACATGCAGAAATGGATAGATTAATGTTAGAGATTAAAGAGAAAGAAGACTCAGTCTATTATAAAACATGGGAAAACTTTTATCAATGGTTAACAAAATGAGATAATGAAATTGAAATTTATTAAGATGATTGATTTTTTTTTCTTTTGATTAATTTATATGCTTTATAATTTCTGTTATTCTTGTTGACTACAGTTACTGATTATTATATTAGCCCTGTTGAAAACTTGTATCTGGATGATAGTTTGCTTGCTAAAGCTTGAAATGTCTTTGGGGACAACCCCATTGTTGTAGTACCTACCCCCACCCCAACCCTCTCCTTGAACCCTACCCCGAATCCCACTACCTATGTTGACCCTCCCTTTCCCTTACCTCTATAAAACCTAATAAAATATTGTCAAAAACAAACAAACAAAAAACAAATGAACAACAACAACATTCTCACCAGCCATCACAAAGCAGTTGACTTTGCTACTGTGAAAAAGTGAGTTAAGCCTCTATAGCAGAAGCATCCACTTGGCAACTTTTAGGACTTATGGACCAGAATTCCCTGACCAGCAGGGGGAATTCTGGGAGTTGAAGTCCACAAATCCTAAAGTTGCCAGTGTTGGATACTTCTGCTCTATAGCTTGTCCTCTTCTTATCTAACTAAAGTTGTGGCTGTGGCCAAACATCTGGAAAACCCTTTTTCTGCTATGGTTGATTTCCTAAAAGACAAAGTTCCTTGCCAACTGTAGTGACCATACACCTGGGTTCTTTTGAAAAGGATTTCATTGTCACTGTTCTGTAGAAACAAGCCATTTAATACTGCAGCAATGCTAAATGGGGAGGGACAATTAAGTAGGCAAAATACAGATAGCCCTCACTTAATGACTTGTCACTTAACAACCATTTGAAGTTATGAAGGATTTTTTAAAAAGCAGCTTACGACTGGTCCTCAAAGTTAAGACTGCCATTGTTCCCTGGAGTCACACGATTGCATTTCAAACAATTGCATTTACAACCAGTTGTAGCATCCCACTGTCACATCACTGTGATTCACACAAAATGGCATAAATGTCTATTGCATATGCTAGATTTGCTTCATTTACCACACTTAACAATATGATTTGCTTAACAACCACTCTAAAACAGTAATAAAACTGAATCAAATCACAGGGTGACCCACTTAATAACCACAATCACTTATAGCCAAAATTCCAGGCTCTGTTGTGGTCGTAATTCAAGGATTACCTGTAGATAGGACAGTATCAGGAGTCTGGAAATTGCTTAAACAGGGAATGGTTGCTCTGAAAGTCTGTAAGTTACTCTGGTTTAAACCTTCTCTTAAGTCTGGTCATTTTGAGGAGGATCTATGACAATTCGCTGAGGCCAACTCACAATGGACAACTTACCACAGCCAACTCACCGCAGCCAACTTGGCATGGCCAACTTGTCGTGGCCAACTCGCTGCAGGACAAGAGTTACACTAATATCAAAGCAATGGTGGACTAGAATCATTAAAGAAAGGATGCAAAATGAGGAAAAGAACAAAATGTGAATGGCAAACATTAAAATATTTTTTTTTATTTTAAATAATTAAATACAATTGTTAAATTGCCCTGCAGCGAGTTGTCCCGTGGCCAGTTGGCTGTGGCGAGTTGTCCCAGGGTGAACTGGCCATGGTGAGTTGGCCACAGCGAGTTGCCTGTGGCAAGTTGTCCCATTCAATTCTGGGGAGGCCTAGAGGCCAGGTGGCCACTGTCCATCATTTTTTTCTGCCACTATGCAGACTCCACCTCTGGATTAACCCCTTCCCACATGAAAAACAGACCTTGGTTGGATTCTCCCATAGAGCTGTAGTGAAATCAAAAATGTGTCAGCATCTGAACCAGAGTAACAGAACAGGCCAGACACAGCTGCTGTTGCTGGAGACAAATGAGGTTATTTTTTTCCTTTCCCCACTGCTACTTAAAATTTGCTTTGCCTCTATCATCCACTTAATCCTGCTAATAGTAAGCACTGGCTTATAGAGGATGACAAGAGAATATTGCAAGAAGCAACAGAGAAGCCCAGGCAGCAAACAAGGAACAGGATAAAGCTGCAACTAATTTTTCCTCTTGAGATCTTGCTAACTGCTGAAAACTCAGGTCACAGGATGGAAATAAAAGAGCAAGAACAGGTGGTCCTCACCTTACGACCACAAATAATAATAATAATAATAATAATAATAATAATAATAATAATAATAATAATAATAATAATAATAATAATAATAATAATAAAAAAGACCTACAAATACAAATAGAAAGACTGTGGTAAAAGCAAGCAAGGGTAGTACCAATAGTAATAGGCGCCTTGGGTGCAATCCCAAAACAACTGGAGCACCACTTGAACACCATTGGCATTGACAAATTCGCCATTAGTCAATTGCAAAAGGCGGCCTTACTAGGAACTGCTTTCATCCTGTGACGATATCTGTAATACCATCAAGCATCCACATCTGCCTATCCCAGGTCCTGGGTAAGGACTCGATAGGTAGACAAAATGCCAAATCCAGTCTGGACATCTGGCTGACTGTGCGATAATAATAATAATAATAATAATAATAATAATAATAATAATAATAATAATAATAATAATAATAATAATAATAATAATAATAATAATAATAATAATAATGTTGGAAGGGACCTTGGAGATCATCTAGTCCAACCCTTTGCTTAGGCAGGAAACCCTATACCATTTCGGACAAATAGCTGTCCAGTCTCTTCTTAAAAATTTCCAGTGTTGGAGCATTCATCGCTTCTGGAGACAGGTTGTTCCACTGGTTAATTGTTCTAACTGTCAGGAAGTTTCTCCTTAGTTCTAGGTTGCTTCTCTCCTTGATTAGTTTCCATTGGTTGCTTCTTGTCCTGCCTTCAGGTGCTTTGGAAAATAGCTTGACTCCCTCTTCTTTGTGGCAGCCCCTGAGATATTGGAACACTGCTATCATGTCCCCCCTCGTCCTTCTCTTCCTTAAACTAGACATACCCAATTCCAGCAACCGTTCCTTATATGTTTTAACCTCCAGTCCCCTAATCATCTTTGTTGCTCTTCTCTGTACTCTTTCTAGAGTCTCAACATCTTTTTTAAATCGTGGTGACCAAAACTGGATGCAGTATTCCAAGTGTGGCCTTACCAAGGCATTGTAAAGTGGTATTATTACTTCACGTGATCTTGATTCTACCCTCTGTTAATGCAGCCCAGCACTGAGTTGGCTTTTTTGGCAACACAGATTACCTGCCCTTTGGTAAACTATAAGGCAAGAATAGGCCACCCACAGGTTGCACATGATTCCCTTCCCCCATCAGTATCATATATATTTTAAAAGTCCCCCCCCAGGGTTGTTAAGGGACAAAAATGGGCCCATCATTGAGCCAGTAGTTCTCACTCTTAAGATTTTCCCAGCTGTGTAGAAATCTTTCAACTGAATTTTACACACACACACCATGTCACTCCTACAAATGGGGAGGGGGGAGAGTTTATTATTAAAAGGAGTGATATTTTTTTCCCCAATCTCATCTGAATACAGATCAGAGAGGACAAGATACTTTCCTTCACTCTTCCTTTTCACCTGAGATTGTAAAGTTTCCCAAAAGCAGCAAATCTCAGTTTAGCTGAAAACTGGAACATTGCCAGAAAGTGAAGATGTGCAATAAAAACAGTGCTAGAAAAGGAAAACAGTGTTGGGATTCCCACGAGAAATCTGCTGCCTAACAGGTGAAGAATAAATAGGCTATTAGCAGAAAAGATGTGCGGTGTTGTGCAAAGAATGTGCAGCAATACATCCACACAAGCAAGCTGAAGACCAACAAGAATGAAAGGATGGGGTGTGCCAGATCTCACAGCTTTTATAATAAGCTGCCACATATCTGTCCCCATAATGGGAAGGCATTCACTGGACGTTCATAATTTCTTTCCCTATGAGAATAAGTTCTGAGACAATCTACAAGACCACTTGTATACAACTTCAAATGTATGGGAAGGAGTACCGTGTTTGGTTTCTAAACCAGAGATCAGAAATCTGCTTTCCCCCATATGTTTTATTACTATTAGTATCACAAGAACAGGCATTAAGCATCAGATGAATAGAATCACGGGTGTACCACACCAGATAGGATCCAGGGTGCAGACTGTGCAAGAGGCCTCAGAGACAGTCCAACACATAGTGCAAGGGTGTAAGACGCAAGCTGGAACATCATTTACTGAATAACACAACCAAGTAGCTGGCATTGTGTACAGGAACATCTGCACAGTGTATTGGTTGGACCCTCCTGAGTCCAGATGTGAGATTCCACAGAAGGTCCTGGAGAATACGAAGGCTAAGATACTGTGGGACTTCCAGATCCAGATGGACAGATAGGTACCAGCCAATCTGTGTCAATTATCAATTACGTTTAAGGATATTTACCCATGTAGTATGACTGTACTATTATCCTTCTAATCTTTTCTACTACCTTCTCTTATTGGTATCATTATTATGATTATTATTTTTCTGTTGTTTGTAAGTACACTGAGAGCTTCTGCACTGGAGACAAATTCCTTGTGTGTTCAATCACACGTGGCCAATATTCTATTCTATTGTGTTCTGTTCCATTCCGTTCCACTTGACATCATAATAGTAGACAAGGACCCAAAGACGCAACAATGATAGATGTACTAGAACCAAACAATTGCGCCATCAGGAAGAAGGAATATGAGGATCTGGAGAAGTATCAGGAATTGAAGAAGGAATTAGAGAGGATGTGGAAAGTAAAGGCCAAAGTAGTCCCAATAGTGGTAGAAGGACTCAAGGCTGTACATTATGTATGTAGGTATATAGGTATATATGTAGGTATGTTTGGTCTAGTGACTAAGGCACCAGGCTAGAAAGCAGGAGACTATGAGTTCAAGTCGGACCTGGATACCTTCGAGACCGCCTCCTGCCACAGATTACCTCCCATCGACCTGTACGCTCCCACAGAGTGGGTCTCCTCAGGGTGCCGTCGGCCAGACAGTGCCGGCTGGTGACCCCAAGGGGAGGGCCTTCTCTGTGGGAGCTCCCACCCTCTGGAATGAACTGCCCCCAGAGATCAGGGTGATCCCTGATCTCCCTTCCTTCCGCCGCGCCCTTAAGACATGGTTGTTCCAGCTTGCGGGACTGGCCTAGGGGATTTTAGAGGGGGTTTTAATTATGTTTTAATTGGATTAGATTTAAATATTTCCCTTTTAATTA
>NW_015389734.1:65592-68819 GCF_001527695.2 Protobothrops mucrosquamatus | reverse complement strand
TAGTGTCCCGGCACTCACATGATCCCCTTTTACAACCTTCTAACAAGCAAAGTCAATGGGGGAGCCAGATTCACTTAACAGCCGTGTTACTAACTTAACAACTGCAGTGATTCACTTAATGACTTTGGCAAGAAAGATCCTAAAATGGGTCAAAACTCACTTAACAACTGTCTCACTTGGCAACAGAAATTTTGGACTCAATTATGGACAAGCTGTACGTATGTGTTTCTGAATGTATGTCTCTAAAGGCCACTGGAGGCATGTTCTGGTGATGGAGCCAAGTTGTATGTACAGAATTGCACTCTTCTGGGGTAACCTGGGAGATGATTCAGCCACTTTAAATATCAGCACTGAAGGCTTAAAATGTAATACTTCCATCCATTCGGGTCCTTGCAAGCATCCATTCCACCAAGTCTTAAATAATGCACTGAAGAAATTGGCTCTTTATAAATTAAATTTGGACAAAGTTGTCCCAATCCTCAAGGAATTAGAAAATGGAAGCTGGGGTCAGCCCATAGGCTATTCTTTGATTGCAGCAATAGAGCAGGGCTAAAAAACTGCCAACAGAATACTGGAAAAATAAAAATATTGGAAAAAGGGAATAATAAAAATCCAAAATGGGAACATGGCTGAGGTGTAAAGAATTGTGCATGTCATGGAAAAACTGAGTATGGCAACTCTGTGAATCTCAAATAATTTCAACAAAGCATTCCACTTCAAAAATGTCAATGAAAAGGTGGCAATTCTATGCAAATACACATTTTTAAGTAGACATTATTCCAGAACACACAAAAGATGATGAAAATTCAACTTAGTTGTGGAGTTAGTCATACTTCAAATACAGCCAGTGAAATCAAGGGCTCTTAAGTTAATTGTAGCGAGGTCCCCTTGATGTTAAGGAAGCACCTCTAAGTATGATCAATATTATTGTTATATCAAAGTCCCTGTAGTTATCCTTCCTTCCTTCCTTCCTCCCTCTCTCCCTCTCTCCCTCTCTCCCTCTCTCCCTTCCTTCCTTTCTTTCTCTTTCTTTCTTTCTTTCTTTCTTTCTTTCTTTCTTCCCTCCCTACCAAGCATGGTACTGAGGAAGTACTTGCTCTTCTAAAAAAGGACCTAGATGTTCAAAATGTTACTTTAGAATAACAGAATTGGAAGGGATCTTGAAGTTCTTCTAGTCCAACCCCCTGCTCAGGCAGGAAACCCTATACCATTTCAGACAAATGGTTATCCAGTCTCTTCTTTAAAAATTCCAGTGTTGGAGCATTCACAACTTCTAGAGGCAAGTTGTTCCACTGATTAATTGTTCTAACTGTCAGGAAGTTTCTCCTTAGTTCTAGGTTGCTTCTCTCTTTGATTAGTTTCCATCCGTTGATTCTTGTCCTGCCTTATTCACCTATGCTTCTGACTACAATAAATCCTGCAAATTCTTTCCAACTAGTACATAGATAATGCAAATTCAGTTCCCATGAATATTCTCTCCTGTTTTCCTTCACTGCAATGGGTTTAAATCTTGGCTGTGCCCTCTTGCATATCTGAATTCCATAAAAATGAAGTGTTAATAAAAAAATTCCATATCCTATACGTGGTTTAAACCTCAGTATTAGATTCCAATAAAAGGGGATATAAAATCACAAAACTTCATCTCTCTTATTTTGGCCATGTCATGCAGGGGAATTCACTGCAGAAAGCAATTATGTTTGGAAAAGTTAGCAGTAAAAGGAAGCCAGGTTGGCAAAGAACACAGTGGCTGGAGACCATCAAAGCTAACATCAGACAGAGCATAGAAAAACTCATTGAAGTAGTGCAAGATTGGAAGATGTGGAGAGACCTGGCCTATAGAACCGCCAAGAGTCAGACACAACTGAATAGATAACATCATCCTCAGAAGGAAATGTATGTAGCTCAGGGATCAACTATGAAGTCCTTGATACTCTCTGAGCTTGATTGTTTGCTTGCAGACATTTCATTATCCAACTAAGTAACACCATCAGTGTTAAATGGAAGTGGGATTTCCTCCCTGTTTATATACAGTATAGTAGCTTGGCCTACCAATGTTTGTGAGAGGTGTGGTTTTCTTCTTGGAAGTTCCTTGATTATTGTTTTCTACTTCTTTGTCTGTCTGGTGTTAACCCCATCTTATCTGGGTGTTGTTTGCTGGAGATAATGTTTTCTGGTCTTTTTGTTTCCCTTATTGTCTCTTTTTAAGTGTGTATAAATGTGGTCTGTTGATGACTGGTTTATGGGATATCTCTTTGTGTCTATTATGGCTGATTTATCTCTATAATTTACCCTGTATCTATTGATCAGCTATATGCTTCTTATTCATCAGCCTTTTCTCATTAAGGTAACTAAGCTCCCATGTATGCATGTAATTAATTTTGGATAGTGCCTTGAGCCTTCTAGTTTTGTTTTGTTTTGTTTGTTTTTTAAAAATCATTTCTAAAAAGTAAATCACCGAAACTGTTCAATGGGGATGTTTCCTCACCATTTTATGTCACCATACCTTAAGCTTGAGTCGTTCGTACCTCAGTTTTCAAGACTTAACAAAATATTTAAAAGAATAAATAAAAATAGAACCCTCTGTTTCTCCCTATCAACAGTTTAGTCCAGGGGTAGGCAACCTTGGCTCTTTTATGACTCGTGGACTTCAACTCCCAGAATTCCTGAGCCAGCCATGCTGAGGGGAAAAGGAGAGGTTTCCAAGCTGAGCCATGCTGGCTCAGGAATTCTGGGAGTTGAAGTCCACGAGTCATAAAAGAGCCAAGGTTGCCTACCCCTGGTTTAGTCAATCCTTACCATCCAATTCTTCCACTGAGATGTTGGCCAATTGTTCACTGTCGCTTCCTGCTGAGAGTGTCCGGTTCAGATAGTTTCCTTTGTACAGCAGTCCAGCCGTGACATGATGGAATGGCATCTTCTCCCTAGTGGTATAAAGACAGAAAAGGCCACTCACATTCTCGTTCATCTCTAGAACCCAAAGCATGACATATTAGAAATAACAAGCGATGCCAATAAAGGAGAGTACAAGTAGTCCTCGCTTAATGACTGTTGCTTATCAACCATTCAAAGTTACGACGGTCTCCAAAAAAAGACATATCTATGTCCCATCTTTGAAGTTGTGACTGCCACATCCCACCCCCACATTTAAAATAGAATAGAGTAGAGCTGGAAAGGACCCTGGAGGCAAGCTGTTCCACTGGTTAATTGTCCTCACTGTCAGGAAGTTT
>NW_015389734.1:49675-65493 GCF_001527695.2 Protobothrops mucrosquamatus | reverse complement strand
TAGTCCTCGCTTAATGACTGTTGCTTATCAACCATTCAAAGTTACGACGGTCTCCAAAAAAAGACATATCTATGTCCCATCTTTGAAGTTGTGACTGCCACATCCCACCCCCACATTTAAAATAGAATAGAGTAGAGCTGGAAAGGACCCTGGAGGCAAGCTGTTCCACTGGTTAATTGTCCTCACTGTCAGGAAGTTTCTCCTTAATTCTAGGTTGCTTCTCTCTTTGATCAGTTTCCAACCATTGTTTCTCGTCCTTCCCTCTGGTGCTTTGGTGAACAACCCCCTCTGCTTTGTGGCAGCCCCTCAGATACTGAAACACTGCTATTATGTCTCCCCTATTTTTTCTTTTCTTTAGACTAGCCAAACCCAAGTCCTGCAGCCGTTCTTCGTATGTTTTGGTCTCCAGGCCTTTTATCATCTTAGTTGCTCTTCTCTGAATTTTTTCCAAACTCTCAACATCATTTTTGTGATTTGGTGACCAAAGTTGGCTGCAGTATTTCAGGTGTGGTCTAACTAGAGTTTTATAAAGTGGTACTAATACTTCATGTGATCTTGATACTATGCCTCTGTTTATACAACCCAGGATTGTATTAGCTTTTCTGGCGGCGGCTGCACACTGCTGGCTCATGGTCAAGTGATCATCCAGTAGGACTCCAAGGTCCCTCTCACAGTTACTGTTTTTGAGCCAGGTCTTGCCCAATCTCTACTTGTATCTTTGGTTTTTCCTGCCTAAATGTAAAACTTTGCTTTTCTCCACACTGAAACTCATTTTGTTGGACAGGGCCCATTGTTCAAGTTTGTCAAGATCTTTTTGGATCCTGAGTTTGTCTTCTGGGATGTTGGCTACTCCTGTCAGTTTGGTGTCATCTGCAAATTTGATGAGTTCCCCTTCAATTCCCTCATCTAAGTCATTTATGAAGACATTGAAGAGTACTGGGCCTAAGACAGAACCTTGTGGTACCCCACTGCTCACTTCTCTCCATGTGGATGTGAATGAGGATTTACATGATAGCATTTCAGCTGCTTGGCAACTGGCTTACATTTACAACCCGTTGCTGCATCCTGTGGGTCAGTGATGGATTTTGTGACTGGTTTTCCCAGTTTCAAGCATTTTCAGGCAAAAACAAAAATCACCCATTCAGGACAATAGATTTGCTTAACGATTATTTGATTTTTTTTAAATGATCACAATGATTCGCTTTATGACTGTCATAAAAATAGTCGTAAAATTGAGTCAGATCACATTTAAAGGTCACAATGACTTATGGACAAATTTCTGGGTTCACTTGTGCTTGTTAAGTAATAGCATGACTGTACATATTCAGCAACGTACTTCTAAAACTGGTTGTGGGGTTTATAGAATATTATTTTTATGTTCTTTCATTAGCCATTTTTTCCTTTTTTGATGCATTTAGTGTGCAGTCCAGAAAAGCCATCTTGACCCATTTTTTAATTTGAAATAAAGAACAAAATGGTGCTCCCTCCAGTTCTAATTTGACTGGGCAGTAAATATTTGTTGATTGTTGGGATGGAATAGCATCAGTCCTGCTTGGAGAGAATAAAAAAAGTCATAACCCAAACAACATGATGCTGCCTCCTGATAGGTGATAGCTGACTACAGGTAGTCCTCAACTTATGACCACAACTGAGCTCAAAATTTATGTTGTTAAGCAAGACATTTATTAAGTGAGTTTTGCCCTACTTTACAATCTTTCTTGCCACAGTTGTTAAGTGAATCACTGCCATTGTTAAGTTAGTAACACGGTTGTTAAGGTTGCAAAAGGTGATCACACCATACTGGGACACTGCAACCATCACAAACACTTGCCCTTGCCAAGGGTCCAAATTTTGATCAAGTGATCATGGGAATACTGCAACGGTTGTAAGCATGAAAAATGATCATAAGTTGCTTTTTTTAGCACTGTTGTAACTTTGAACAGTCACTCAAGGAGGTTGAGGACTATCTGCACTTCACAATGTGCAATATCTCTGCACTGATTCAGCTGATGAATTTTAACAAGGGAAAAAGATAGCATTAAAACTATTACTTCACAAGCCATTTCCAGCAATCAACCCTTCCAAACCTTTTCCCCAATGGTGCCACACACAGCCAGAAAAAAATACTGTCTTTGGAAAGATACTTCACATTTTGAGAAAAAGTTCTCAATCAATTTGAAAGGAAACACATCAGAAATAAATCAAAGCAGACTCAGACATAAGTGTCCAATGTAAGTCACAATGATATCAAAATGATGAGAAATTCATCATGTCATTGCATAAATAATTAAGTAATCTCCATCAAGTGCATGCTGCCTGATACAGAATACAAAATTTTCATCATTTGCATGACAGCATTGTGACTCACAATGTCATTTGCTTCTCTCCTGAAGCCAGCAGATTATCTACAAGTTAACAGAATAACAGAGTTGGAAGGGACCTTGGAGGTCTTCAAATCCAACCCCCTGCTCAGGCAAATGGATTCAACTCATTCCACTGATTAATTTCCTAACAGTCAGGAAATTTATCCTTATGTCTATAGAGATTCTCAGTCATCCAGGGCATGGTTATCCCAAAGGTGCTTTTTCAAGAGGCAACTGGACTTTCTTGTTTTTCTTTCAAGATGTTTCGCTTCTCATCCAAGAAGCTTCTTCAGCTCTTCAAAAGCTTGAAAAAGCACCTTTGGGACAAATTTCTCCTTATTTCTAGGTTGCTTCTCTCCTTGATTAGTTTCCATCCATTGTTTCTTATCCTGCCTTCAAGTGCTTTGGAGAATAGATTGATCTCCTCTTCTTTGTGGCAGCCCTTGAGATATTGGAAGACTGGTATCATGTTACCCCTAGTCTTTGTTTTCATTAAACTACACATACTCAATTCCTGCAACTGTTTTTCATATGTTTTCCTAAATAACCCATGCAAGTTGACCCACTAGTATTCTGCTGTTATATGAAGCCAGCTAAGAGCCTACAAGCTAAAATTCCTTCCTTGAGCCTTTTTTGGATTAGGAAGATTGCAGGGTGCTTGGACACAATATAAAATGGGTAGAATGGGGGGGGATCCTCAACAACTGGACATCAGGAGGAAAAATACTGTATTCAGCCAAACACTTAACTGCAAACATTGTTAATGTTTTACCAATAGAAGATTATTTGTAGCTCAAGGTTGAACTGTGGGGTCAACAATAGCCTAACTGAGGAACCACCAAGAGCACTTCCACCAGCACTGGTATATAAACAGAGATTGAACCCCATTCCCTTCTAGCTCTGATGATGTTACCTAGTTTGTAGTAAAGAAACATCTCCAAGAAAACAAACAAGCTCAGAGAACACCAAGGACCCCACAATGTCAATGTTAGACATGCAAGATCATGTTCAATGAATGAGCTATCCAAAACAAAGTAGGCTGATTGGGTTATGCTCGCTTTTCAAAAAATGAAATCAAATGCATCCTCTTTGAAATAGGAGGGCTCCAGTTTGATACGCAAGGAATGTAAAAGAAAACCTGGAACCTTGTTATCATATACCTGTGTTTCCCCGAAAATAAGACTGGGTCTTATCATGCTAGGGCTTATTTTCCAGTTATTTTCGGGGAAAATGGTATGTTGACATTAGGAAGAATCTTATATGCACAAGAAACTCCACTTCCTCAGGATCTTGTGGAAGCAACATGGTAGAACGACGACTCATAACCCTCTTCTACCGGTCTACTATCGAAAGCGTTCTCACATACTGTATTGTGGTTTGGTATGCTGGCTTGACAGCCGCGGACAGAAAGGTATTATAAAGGGTGGTGAGCACAGCACAAAACATCGTGGGCTGTTCCCTGACACCACTGGATGACATCGCCAGGGCTCATTGCCTTGGTAGAATGAGGAAAATTCTCAGGGATGACTCTCACCCTGGTCGGTACCTCTTTACTCTCCTACCATCGGATAGGAGATACAGAAACATAGCCAGCCGTACCAACAGGCCGAAGAACAGCTTTTATCCATGGGCTGTCAGGCTCTTGAATGGGACATAATAATTTTATGCATGACAGACTCGTGAGGCTGGTGTGCTGTGCAATTAGCTCACAGGGTGAAATAAGTTTGGGGTTTGTAGTCACTGTGACTTGTGGGGGGGGCACGGAGGGAGGCTCAGCCAATCTCACTGTATACATGTTATTCTTTGATAATAAAAGGTTAATTCATTCATTCATGGAAAAACCCATTAATTCCCACAATGGAAGAGTGGATGTAAAGGTAACAGAGCTGGCAAAACTGACTATTTTAACCAAAGAGAAGAATTTATCTAGTTTTGTTTCTACTTGGAAACCACTTCTGGAATTTTTGCTTAAAACTGAAAAAAAGCAAAACATCGATTTTAGGTTTTAATGAGTAGGATGATTTTTGTTATTACAGAAATGGTTTGAAATGTTGTGAAATGCAGAGCAAAAGATTGAGGTTGTATTTTTTTTTTGTTTTGCTGGAGTGAAAAAAGTCAGAAACTACCATTTTTTCCCCTCTCCATTTGCACTTTTTTCTTTCTCTTACTTTTCTAACTTTTTTGGGGGGTTCTTTATTTGTATTTTATAACAAAACTTATAAAATACGAAATGAAATATATATATATATATATATAAGAAATAGGAAGGCTCCTTAAGCCCTTTTAACCCCAAGTCTAAATTTATTTAAAGGCACCACAGTGCACGAAATTGCTTGGAAGTGTCTCTCCAGCAGCTACATAAATTCATCTTTAAGCTTTAAAATGCTATTAAATTTGAGTTTGTAATATTTTTTTCCCCATTTCTGCATTACAAAACTGCAGTGACTCTGCCCGCATCAGGGCCATCTCTAACTACCCCACTGCTGCCAATGAAGCCATTTTGCCTAACAATTCATCAAAACTAAACTCCCCAAGTGCCAATATATGAATTAAAGAGGGCATCACAGGTCAGGCCCATTAACAGTTTGCCAATTCCAAATTGCTGGCTAGTGCTAATGATGACAGTGGCCATTGTACTTAAAAACTTAATTTAATTAACATGAGTTGGAACAGGATGTTAAACAATTATTACTTAAATTAAAACACAGTCACACAGCTTTTTGCTTCTCTCTTTAGTATCTTTGATCTATTTGGTGACAATATTTTTAGTCTTGAGATTTTTTTATTACTTCAAAAATATCCTGAGCCTGTAGAAGTATGCATAATAAATCACACTTTATTTCTTAGCAAACAGAAGTGGAATCTACCTGCTAAGCTTATAACAATATAGACCAGGGTATGACCCTGACATACTTTGAAGAGTCCATATTGTTCTAAGCTTAGCAATCTTATTCCGTATATTTTTAAGAATCAAAGAAAAGTACAAAACTGAAATAAACCCCCCACTGAAGTACAGCTCAGAAAGCTGCCAGCTTTATTCTAGACACTAGTTGAGGTTTCTAGGCATACACAGATGCTCTTTGCTGCTGAACTGAAGTGACTAGCTAGCCAAATCAAGCAGGCCAATTTTAATTTAAGCTGTCAAGGTAGAGCAATTCTTTTGAGGCACTGCATCAAATTAATGAAGGAGAATATTTGTTGCTTGGGGTTGAAAAGAGTAGTCCTTAATGCCTCTCTGAGCTTGATTGTTTTCTTGCACTGATTATGTTACCTAGTTTGGATCATGAAACATCTGCAAGAAAACAACACAACTCAGAGAGCATCAAGGACCCCACACTGCCTCAAAGTGGATTAATGCTATGGTCCGAATCAAGACAGTGTGTTAGGATGGAGTACAGTAGCTGTACAAAGGCTTATCTCTGAAGGCTAAGGAGCATTGGACTTCATTAGGAATTGGATGGGGCACCACCAGAAATGTCGGAGCAGTTGGACAGACTGGGAATAAAATAGATAATAGGAGATAGATGATAGATAGATGATAATTAGATAGATAGATAGATAGATAGACAGACAGACAGACAGACAGACAGACAGACAGACAGACAGACAGACAGACAGACAGACAGACTGTCTATCTGTCTGTCTGTCTGTCTGTCTGTCTATCTATCTATCTATCTATCTATCTATCATCACCTCAGTCCTCTACTAGATACCTGGGAGTTTGAGGATTCTGCACAGTATCTTAGTTGATCCTAACTCTGCATTCTTCTGGACAGAGAGCTCTGATGTTATTTCTCGGATCTGTAGAATTTCCTCTCCCAGCTTAGATACAAAGTCCCAAGTGCTCCTACCATCACTTTCCACATCTTCTCTAGTTCCTCCTCCAGGCCCTGCTATTTTTCCAGCTTCTCATACTCCTTCTTCCGAACGTTGCTGTAACGTGGCTCACCACTGCTGTCTTCTGGTCCTTGTTTACTAGCACAATGTCTAATTGATTGGCCAGTACCTGCCTGTCTGTCTGAATCTGGAAGTCCCATGGGATCTTAGATTCCTTATTCTCCATAACCTTTTATGGGATCTCCCATCTAGACTTAGCCCATATTCTGTACAGATGTTCCTGTATACCAGCGGTTCTCAACCTATGGGTTGCGACCCCATTTGGGGTCGATCGACCATTTCACGGGGGTCGCCAAGCAAGGCTGTCCGCCATTTTTTTCCCCTTTTCCGGCGGGTGCCTTACCTCCCTTGGGCTGGGCCAGCTGGTGGTCAGCCTGCTCCGTCTCTGCCGCTTGCCAGCTATGCCTCGGCCGGCGCAGGGGGCGGAACCACGCATGCACGGCGCTCCCAGGCAGGGAAAGTCCTCGACTTACGACCAGTTGGGTAGTCCTCGACTTACGACCGGTTTAGTCCTCGACTTACGACCGGTTTAGTCCTCGACTTATGACCGGTTTAGTCCTCGACTTACGACCGGTTGGGGGTCACGGCATTAAAAAGGTTGAGAACCACTGCTGTATACAATGCCAGCTATTTGATTGTGACGTACAGTGTGTGCTGTTCCTGCTTGCATTTTACACACTGCCGGTACAATAGTAAACCATTTCTGTATTGCTGTCAAAGAAAACTGCATGGACAGGTTCATCTACCAACCAGGTATTGCGTTCAACTCAAAAGGAACTTTAACTTTGAATGAACCTTTGTGCACTGTTGTGCTGCTCCCATTTTAAAACCCAGAAATTTGTCTTACTTGATTTGGACAACTGATCCAGCTAGTTTAGTTTCCACTAAGGAAGTTTGGGAACCTTTTTGCAAACAGTTTTGCAAAATGGTTTTGGAAATAACTTGCCCATTCTCAAAATAGGTCACATAACCAGTGGTGAAGGACAGATTTTCCAGAAGGCTAGCAGCTACTTTCCCCTATGCCAGGGGTAGGCAACCTTGGCTCTTTTATGACTCATGGACTTCAACTCCCAGAATTCCTGAGCCAGCATGGCTCAGCATAGCTGGCTCAGGAATTCTGGGAGTTGAAGTCCACGAGTCATAAAAGAGCCCAGGTTGCCTACCCCTGCCCTATGCTATTCTTCAAAATATTCCCTTCTATATCAGCTTACAATTGCCTTCCTTTCCTGGGTGGTTGGGCATGATTCCAATGATCAGTAAAACACATTTTATATTTATTTACTTATATTTACTTTATATTTATATTTACTTATATTTCAGAGTTTTACTGAATTATGCTTGCCCTTTAATACAAGTCTAATTTTCACATCCTGAATATAAACAAAAAGTGAAAACATTGGTATTTATAGTATTCTGAAAATGTTGTGGTCCATTTCACTCAAATGTTGTCAATTAGAGGAGAACACACATACGTACAAAAGTGTATATGTACAACACTATGAGGAAGTGCTTGGAAACACATACAATAGAAAAGATATCCATGGATATTTATATAGATTTTTGTGGGGCCATATAAAAGATGCAAATTTGTAAGCTAGTGCAGAAACAGGGTGGAATGAACCAAAGACTGGGAGAGTGGGAGGAGAAAGAGGGAAAAAAAGTAAGAATGCTTTCATCTTATTCAAATTCCAGATTAGTTTTCTCCATCCTTTCCTTGTTAATTCAGTTTCATCTGCCAAATTGGCCACTGTGGTGCTAATTCCCACTGGGACTCTGAAGATATGTTCTGGATCATCGGAAATCTATTGCTATGCATAGCTTCTGTTAAAATATACATGGGGTTTTGAATCTGGATTCCAATTGAATGAAATTTCCTAGAATTGTGGCATCCTTTGTGATTTATCATGATAGAAACAGAGTACATATAGATACCAGTCTACTCAGTGTAGTGAGGCTATATATCAGTGATGGCGAACCTTTTAGAGACCAAGTGCCCAAAAACTGGCCCCGCCCCGCTCCACCCCTGCCCTGCCCCCGCTCCGCCCCCACCCCACCTGCCCACAGGGCCACTCATCGCCTCCAGGGCCCGCCGCAGATCGCCCAGCAGCACCATGGCAACCACGCCCTCTGCCCGCATCCCGCAGCATCACCTGTGCGCAATGGGGCATGAGGGCAGAGTCTTGTCTACACTGCCCGGCTGCCATGTCCTTGGCTGTACTGCTCCACGTGGGCCATGCTCGGGGGTGACTCTTCTCCAGGAGGGCTACTGGTGAGGAGGGGGTCACAGGGGGAGGCAAGGCTTGGGCAACGGACGTGTGCCCACAGAGAGGGCTCCGAGTGCCACCTCTGGCAGCTGTGCCATAGGTTTGCCACCACTGCTATAGATCTACTTTCCCAGATGTCTATGGAGATTCTCAATTATCCAGGCAGGGTTGTCCCAATGGTGCTTTTTCCAAAAGGCAACTGGACTTTCTTGATTTTTTTCCCCTTTGAAAACATTTTGCTTCTCATTCAAGAACTGGAAAAGCTTCTTGGATGGGAAGCGAAATGTTTTCGAGGAAAAAAACCCCAACAAACCAAAATTCAGTTGCCTTTTGAAAAAGCACCTGTCAGACATACAGTACTTTCCCAGGTGAAAATCGCAGTGGCAAAGTGTGGATCAAATGTCAAAATGCTACCAAGATGTCACCATCATACAGCTCCCTTGTTGAACTCTTCCAATCCCTTCCAAAATCTGCACACTCTTCCACACCTTCTCTAAATTTTCTGAATGCTGATGGATATTCACTCCCTTCTGATGATTATGATCATTATGATTCATGGACAAGATCATAAAAATTACAGGCAATTTAGCAACAATTGGGGGGGAAGGCAGGCAGAAACTCTCCTATTTTGTTTTACTCCTTTCTACATTTTTGTTTCTCCTGTAGTATATCTTTAACCAAAAAGAAGATGTTCACACATTTCAGGATTCTGATACTAAACCTATTTGCATTCGTTCAGTTTTCTTTTCTTTTTCAGGACAAATATATTCAACATGCATTGCCTGGATCCCAACCTGTAAGAATGTGACCTGCTATGGATGGATGGATGGAGGGAGGGATGGAGGGATGGAGGGAGGGAGGGAGGGAGGGATGGATGGATGGAGGGATAGAGGGATAGACAGACAGACAGACAGACAGACAGACAGACAGACAGACAGACAGACAGACAGACAGACAGACAGACAGACAGACAGATAGATAACATTATGGCTTAACTTGATGGGCTGGATGCTGAACCATAAATCCAACTTCATTTTAGCCTAGTCCAGGATATTGAAGCCTCCTCCCAGAAGGTAACAAGGAAAACAGGTCGTGAAGAGGATGTGTAGTGTCCCAGATGATCTTACAGAGCCTGCTCAAGCAACGCTTACTGTATGTGCTATGTCCTGGATGGAAGGGAGGGAACTGCCAATGATCTTTTCGGCCATCCTCACCACTCTCTCCACCATCTTCCTGTCTGAAGCAGTGATGCTTCCAAACCAGACTGTGATGCTGTATGACAGGATGCTCTCGATTGTCCCTCTGTAGAAAGTGGTAAGGACAGGGGAAGGAAGATGTGCTTTTCTCATGTGATGCAAAAAATGCAGGCGCTGCTGTGCCCACTTCACCAGTGTCTCGCTGTTGAGTGACCAAGCCAGCCTACTTGTTAACTGCACAGCCAGGAATTTGATGCTGGAGCTACTGTATTATTTCTAGCCTATCAAAGAGAAGGATTGGGTGGGAATGTGATAAGTGTCTTCCAGTACTTGAGGGGCTGTCACAGAGAAGAGGGGATTGATTTATTTTCCAAAGCATCAGAGGCAGGACAGTAATAGGTGGAAGCTTGTTAAAGAGAGAACCAACCTAGAAATAAAGAAAAATTGTCTGACAGTGAGAACAATTAATCAATGGAATAGCTTGCCTTCCAGTGCTTCATCACTGGAGGTTTTCCAAAATAGATTGGGCAACCATTTGGCCAGGATGGCACAAGGTCTCCTGTTTTAAGCAGGGAGTTAGACTAGAAGACCTCTGAGGTCCCTTCCAGCCCTATGATTCTATGTTCTATGTACTGGAAAGAGGGGGAGAAAGGAACCAAATTTTGCAGGTTGGCTCTTGGAAAGTGATTTCTTAACCCTTTTTTAAATTTAATTGATGTAACCCTGGAGAATTTTCCATTGCTGATACAAGAATATCAAGATCACCTTAGAGCTTAGATCTATTATGAGGAGCTAAGAAACCAATCATTTCTCAGTGATCAGAGATTTCTTACTTGTCTCAGCCAACTGTGAACTTCAAATTGCCAACACAATTTGTGAACACAATTGCCAACTAGCAACATGTCACAACACCACATGCAGCACAGCTGCCACTTAAATCTGGTTGTGAAGATCAATAGTCCAAGAGCATTAAATGCAGATGAGGATCCAACCTCTTTAAGCCTAACCAGGAATCCCTTCCTTGTTTCTCCTCCATGTTTGAGGGGCAATCACCAGCCAGAGCTACTACATGCTCTGCCTTCTCAAGTGAAAGCCATCTTAGGCAGAGTACAGAAAATAATTATTATTATTATTATTATTATTATTATTATTATTATTATTATTATTATTATTATTAATAATAATAATAATAATAATAATAATAATAATAATAATAATAATAATAATAAAGTTGGAAGGTACCCTGGAGGTCATCTAGTCCAACCCCCTTCTCAGGCAGGAAAACCTATACCATTTCGGACAAATGGCTGTCCAGTCTCTTCTTAAAAGCCTCCAGTGTTGGAGCATTCACCGCTTCTGGAGGCAGGTTGTTCCACTAGTTAATTGTTCTAACTGTCAGGAAGTTTCTCCTTAGTTCTAAGTTGCTTCCCTCCTTGATCAGTTTCCACCTGTTGCTTCTCGTCCTGCCTTCAGGCGCCTTGGAGAATAGCTCAACTCCCTCTTCTTTGTGGCAACCCCTGAGATATTGGAACACTGCTATCATGTCACCCCTAGTCCTTCTCTTCGTTAAACTAGACATACCCAATTCCAGCAACCGTTCCTTATATGTTTTAGCCTCCATACTTCTAATCATCTTTGTTGCTCTTCTCTGTAAGAAACTGGAGGGAAATATGCAGCGGGGTACCCCAAGGCTCTGTTTTAGGCCCAGTGCTCTTCAACGTCTTCATCAATTATTTGGATGAAGGGATAGATGGGGAATTAATCAAATTTGCAGATGACACCAAGCTGGCAGGAATAGCCAACACTCCAGAAGATAAGCTTAAGATAGGATCTTGACAGATTTGAACACTGGGCACTAGCTAAAAAAATGAAATTCAATGGTGAAAAAAACTAAGGTTCTACATTTAGGCAAGAAAACCCAAATGTACAGGTATAGTATAGGAGGTACCTTGCTCAATAGTAGTAACTGTGAGAGGGATCTCGGAGTCCTAGTGGACAATCACTTAAATATGAGCCAGCAGTGTGCTGCAGCTGCCAAAAAAGCCAACACAGTGCTAGGCTGCATTAACAGAGGGATAGAATCAAGATCACGTGAAGTGTTAATACCACTTTACAATGCCTTGGTAAGGCCACACTTGAAATACTGCATCCAGTTTTGGTCACCACAACGTAAAAAAGATTTTGATACTTTAGAAAGAGTGCACAGAAGAGCAACAAAGATGATTAGGGGACTGGAGGCTAAAACATATAAAGAACAGTTGCTGGAATTGGGTATGCCTAGTTTAATGAAAATAAGGACTAAGGGTGACATGATAGCAGTCTTCCAATATCTCAGGGGTTGCCACAAATTAATCAGTGGAACAACCTGCCTCCAGAAGTTGTGAATGCTCCAATACTGGAAGTTTTTTAAGAAGAGATTGGACAACCATTTGTCTGAAATGGTATGGGGTTTCTGCCTAAGCAGGGGGTTGGACTAGAAGACCTCCAAGGTCCCTTCCAACTCTATTCTAAACAGTAAAGTAAAAGCATGAGATAAGAAAAGGAGACACAAATAAATCTAGGTTATCCCATCCCCATTCACTATACCTCTCCATACCTTTTCAACCTTAAAACCATTCTTACTTTTACTATGCCTTTTTAAAAGTGTCTCATCTTTTTATTTCTGAGGATCTCATCAATTCCATCCAACTATAACTTTTTCAGTCCTCCCTTTCTTCTTGATTCATTTTCCTTTGTTGCATCCTCATTCAGAGTAGACCCACAAACGTGGCATTGTTACTTTTAAGAAACTCTTTAAACTGCTGTCTGAATGATGTTGTTTAGAATCCCATCATTGCAACGCCAGGCACAAAACAAACAGGGAATGGAGATAGTCAAATTTTAGCACTCACAATCAGCAGTAAATTGTGATATAGATCAATCAAGACTTGCCCCAAAGCTGTTGCTGCTTGTGATTTGTTGCAACGGTGCAAGTCAGTAATTTTTTATATACTGGATTTAATGGTGTTGGTAGGGAGGAAGGAGGAAAGCTCCGTTTCAAATCTCCTTTTGGACAGCCATGTGATTTTTATTGACAATGAGCAGCATTAGCTCTTCATTCATTTTGCCAAGAAAAAAAAGATTCTAGTTTTGTGCTATTTTATAAAATAATAAGGATGCTGAAGTCAATGGTCCCATTTCTGGATAGGAAACTTTGTAACCCTCTTCATAAAGCCTCTTTGGATTTCAGCCCTGAACATCCTAACTGCACCACTGACCAGCTTTACTGCTTTTGAGGTTAAGCTATTATTTGGGAGAAGATAGACATCTCATTAAGGAACATATAGGCTTGCACAAGCAAATACTTCTGCACTAGACTGAGTGGCGAACAAGCAGGAGGCAATTAGCACCTTTTCAGTGTTTTTATGAATTAGACTATAAATCAGGTAACTCAACAGATAATGCTGGGACTCAGAGACCATGAATTAGGCAAGCAAAAAAATCTGAAGAAGGAACAGATAAAGCTTGCATAAAGTTCATAGCTGTTGCTTGAATAGGCTGCGAAGAAGATACCCATTATAGTCCAACTGTCTAAAGCCAACCAAATCTATAATATCCAACCCAGGACTGGTAAGCCAAAGATGACTTTGTAGGGCATGGAACCAGCAGAAACCAAGATCAAGAAGTTCAAGAAATATAAATCTTGAAATGGAAGATTGTTTCCAGCAAGGTGAGAGAGCCAGGGAAAGCTGACACCCTTCCCTCAAGACTTGGTGTTCACCACTGTTCCCAGCTGCTGGTTCTTTCCTTTTTAAAAATGTCTTTTAGAAATACTCTGTATTTTGCTTCCTTTGAGAAACAGAGAAATTGACATTGTTTAAAACAGGTGAGTTTACAGAAAACTGTGGTTTCTGTGCATGTAGGTATGTGTGTACATACTGTATGTGCATGAATATATGTAGGACAGTATTAAGTCAATATTATGTCATTCTTCCGTATCTAGATCAAACTTTAAGCTGCCAGAATGAAGCCACCTTGTTGACTTTGTCATTGGCCAAAACAAGTCATTATTGGTACAAGTTTCTGGTAGTAGCCGATATACCAACAGATGGGCTGGGCTCTTTTGTCACAGTCACATAGCGTGTTGCTATCTGCTAAGAGCCTCCACTTCAGAAATGAGGCACTCCAACTCTCAATCTACTCTGGGTCCTCCGAGTAGTAAAAGGGAGGTCAGATCCTTCAACCACATCCTCCTTTAACATTATTCCTTGCTTGATGGTCTCCTTCCCCCATCTTTTAATTTGATTTTATTCTTGTGTGTACCCTTAAGAATGTTTGTTCTTGCCATAAATATTATGTAATAATGATGTGCAATGGGATCATAATACAGTATGTCTGGTTTTTTTCATCGTGCCAGCTCTACCCTTCTTTTTCTCTCTGGTTTTTTGTTTTGTTTTTAATGTTTTAAGTAATTTGCAAAGCACTGAAGAGTTGATGGTAATCAGGTAACATAAAACTTAATACATTGTCGTTATGTTAATCACACTGTCAGTCATATGCTTAGACTGGATTTGGTATTTTAATCTACCTATTGAGTCCTTCCCAAGGACCTACGATGAGCAGATGTTATTTGATGGTGTTAAAGGTTCTGTCGAATGATGTGAAGTTATTATTGCGTTTTGTTGCACAGTTAGCCAGATGTTGTTTGACAGTGTTAAAGATATTGTTGCAGGTTATTAATATTATTATTTATTACATGATATAATCCTGTCCTAGCTGGCTTTTCTTCACAGAATTGAGATCCTCCTATAATCCTTTTAAGCAAAGTGCTTGTTTCTAACATGTTTTCTAAAATGAATATTTCATATTGGTTTATGTACTTTTAAAAATTGTGATACACATTTCTCAAATTGCCTTGGATAAATAGTTTAAAATTTTAATTTGGAGGAACCCAAAAATAGTCAAACTTAAAGCAAGAATAAAAATTGGCAATCACTGTGTTCACTAATGGACTCTGTAGAAACAGAATAGTAAAAGCATTGACTCTTCTTGATGTTAGAGGGAGACTCCTGAGAGTACCAAGGACCACAAATGGATCATAGAACAAATCAACCCAGAGTTCTCACTAGAGGCGAAAATAACCAGGCTCAAATTATCACACTTTGGACACATTATGAGAAGACTTAGTCCTCTTGAGGCCAATTATAATGCTGGAAAAGGTGGAAGGAAAGAGAAGAAGATGATAAGTACATTGCTGTAAAGACCTAAAGTGGGAACAGAACATCCTGGAGAACATATTCTATGTGATCACTAAGAGTCAACACAGACTTGATGATACCTAATCACCATCAAATTGTGAGCCACAAAATTTTGAATTTACAGTGTTCACAGTAGTGATGTCTGCCTGTAAAAGATGCTCCTAGACTGGAGTGAAACACAGAACAGATTGCTTTATATTTGGTAGACCGGGTGCTCCACCCAACACATAGATATATATCCTCCCTGGTCTCTACTGACAGGAGTGAGGGGGAGCCTGTGGCCTAAAGGTTAATACAGCTGCCTAACATGCAAGCTGCCCAGGTTAAGTCGCAACTGCGAAGTATTTTTTATATCCAAATTTCTTTTTTTCCTGACAAAGAGTAAAGAATTAAATTGGGAGACTAAGATGGACCATTTCTGGCTTTTTTGCCTTCATCAGTTAGCCATACCCTTTATGGGATTCGAACCTGGAAAGTTGTACATACTAGGCAGTGATTTAGTCACTGAGCCACAGGTTCTCTTCCCCTCTTTTGCCGGCTAACTGATGAAGGCAAAAAAAGCCAGAAATGGTCCATCTTAGTCTCCCAATTTAATTCTTTACTCTTTGTCAGGAAAAAAAGAAATTTGGATATATATATATATATATATATATATATATATATATATATATATATATATATATATATATATATATATATATATATATATATATATATATATATATATATATATATATATATATATATATATATATATATATATATATATATATATATATATATATATATATATATATATATGTATATGTATATGTATATGTATATGTATATGTATATGTATATGTATATGTATATGTATAT
>NW_015389734.1:36520-49634 GCF_001527695.2 Protobothrops mucrosquamatus | reverse complement strand
TATATATATATATATATATATATATATATATATATATATATATATATATATATATATATATATATATATGTATATGTATATGTATATGTATATGTATATGTATATGTATATGTATATGTATATGTATATGTATATGTATATGTATATGTATATGTATATGTATATGTATATGTATATGTATATGTATATGTATATGTATATGTATTTGAGTAAATGACCACAGACTTTTTATTATCAGAACAGAAATATAATAACAGTGGAGATTTCAAGGCGGATTTCAGCCAACAGTGACACTCAGTTGTGTTGCTTTCCCCACACACTCTTTTCATCAGAACAGACTGACAATTAAAACAATTACCAAAGGGTCACATTTCAAAGAGATATCCTACTAATGAACAATAGAAGCTTGTAAGATGCTCATCTCCCATTTGAATGTTGCAGATGGAGAGATGGGAAAAAAATTGTGATAAGATGTCAGGTCAGCGCATTCCACGGTGGGAAAAATGGATCTAGGCTGCCGCAGGGCAAAAAGAAACACTCTAGCTTTTAAGAATTTTTTTCAGACATATATGCTTCCTCAGCCTAGAAACCTCAGCCCAGAATATAAAGCAGGTATGCAAACAATTTTAGTGCTGGGGTTTTCTTTTTTTAAAAAAAAATCCATCTACCAAAGCCACATTAGGACAAAAAAAACCTGAACTCAAGTATCTCACACACAACATGGTTGTCTTGTCCTATAGAGTTGTGATGTTGGATGGAGACTATTAGATTTGTTGTATTCAGCACAGGGCTTTGAGGCAGTAACAGACCCCAGTATTGTTGATGCTGAATACCATACTTCCTTCTATTTAACCTTTGAGCCACCAACATAGAGTAGAAAGCATTGGCCTCATTCTGATTTGGCTTCACCCATCGTCTCTGCTGTGACAATAAACAGAATTTGGAAGATCATCAGCTACAACCCAGATAGAGAATAACGCTAACACCTATCTGCATGTAGAGTATGGATATTCCTTCAGCTCCTCTTTCTTTTTAGAGAGGAAAACTGTATGCATGGTTACTGTACACCTAGGCAGATTTAATTCTAAGCCTCAGAAAGATCTGAGATCAAGGCAAGGAACAGAAGCTTCTGAAAAATGGTCCCAGATATGTAAGAAACTGGGAAGATCCTGGAAGGCCAAGTATATTATTTGATTTAAATACTCTGCTTAATTCTGAGCCATTTTTTTTCAATCTTTGCACTTTTAAGATGGGTTGACTTCCATTCCCAGAATTATGAGTTCTAGTCCCACCTTAGGCATGAAAGTCAATTGGGCGACTTTGAACCATTCTCTCTCAATCCACCATGTCAGGCTTGGTGACAAGCCTGTCAGTTGGTAAATTAATGCATCAAAATTCAGTTGATCCCAAAAAAGTGAAACCCTAGTGTGTGTGTGGGGGGACTCTATTCTACACATTCTATTCTTTCTATTCTAGGTGTTATAATTGAAGAAGGATTCAGTTAGAATGGAACATGAAGTTGATCTAGATTAGTGTTTCTCAATCTTACCAAATTTATGTCTGGCCTTCAATTCCCAGAATTCCCTAGCCAGCCCCATCCCTAAGTTCTGGGAGTTGGAGTTCAGATAGCTTAAAGTTGCTAAGGTTGAGAAACACTGATCTAGAGAATGGCAGTGAGGATGATCTAGATCAGGGGATATGGAATTCTGGGAGTTGAACTCCACACATCTTAAAGTTGCTGAGTTTGGGAACCCCTGATCTAGAGACTAAATATTATATGCTACTAATGAATAAGTTATGTTTGATCATGAGAAGAGACAACTGAAGACAGTTATGGCAGGAGGAGAGAAATCTGAACAGTTATCACAACAAAGATGGCAATTATCTACCCCCTATTCTTTCAAGGGAAAGGTACAGAAAGTTAGATTCCATCTGAATACTAGGAAAAGCTTCTTAGGAGGTAAAAGCAGTCTGACAATGAAATTACTATGTAGAGAGGAATAAGTTCCCCTTGATAGATACATTCAAACAGAGACCAGCCAGCCATCAGTCAGGGACACAATTTAAATTCCAGAATTGGACACATTTGCCTACATGGTACCTTCCAAGTTCGTGATGCTACAATCATGCAAATAATTTTGAAAGCCAGAAATATTATTTAATGAACACGCAGAATATGCTCATTATACTGTTTTCATTTAAATCATTTTATTTAAATCTTTTTTTTCCCTATCATGCTAATTCTCTCTCCCTTTTCTGGACTGATTCATGCTTTTGGAACTCAGTAATATCTTCCAAAACACAGTATGTAAAGCCCTCAGATTGCAACCTATGGATTGAAAATTAATGGTAATTATTGAGTGCTTGATTTGGCTGCCATGGATGGAACATGGGTGTATGAAAAACCAAAGTCAGGATTTCTTTTTAATTGCATTATGTACTGGCTGCTAGTTGACAGGATAAAGTTCACAAAGCCATTTATCAATATATATTAATTATTGCAGCAAGAAGGAAACTGCTAAACACTATTCGATAAAATCCAAAATATTCTATATTAGTATTAAGACTATTAAACTCTTCCTAAAGTTATTTAAATTACTCATTAAAACAAAAGATTATCATCTTTTCCCCCAAATATCTGGTATTTTACACAGAAGAAAGCAAAACTTCAAAGCGAAATAATTCCATTTCACTAAAATCATTCCACAGATAATAGGCATAAGTGAAGGGCAGAAAAGTTTTGGTTTTTGCTTACTTGCATATGAAAAAAAAAAACATGCTAATAAAGTATTTTATTTTACCTCTGTGACTTACATGGCACTTCTTTTGATGATTTTAAAGTGCAAAAAGAAATCGCAGGGGGGGAAAAATAGAAAGACTTGCTTAAATTTCTGATTAAAAGTTCCCTTTGCTTTTTTGACAACAAATGGTTAAAGCAAAAAAAAATTTGAATAGGTTTCATCTCTCATAGATAATCCTCTGCTATACATAACCTGCTTCCATAGTAACAAAAGGTAAATTCTGTTTGAAAGAAGATCTGCTACATGGTGTTTTAAGCCACTTCAACTTAGTGCCCTCCAGGTGTGCCACATATTTTAAACCAGACTCTTACAGGAATTGAAGTCCAACCTATCTAAAGTGTGTCAGGCTGCAGAAGGTTATGTAATGAGTTTTCCTCCTCCTCCTCCTCCTCCCCCAAACCTAAAAACTCTCCCTAATCCTTCTGGCCAAGAATGTTTCCAATCATTTTGTTCAATACTTCTAGTCCTAAACAAAGAATGGCAACAACAGACATATGTTATCATTACTCCCAAAGCATTTGCTGTATGCTGTCATTGAACACAGAGATTTTGTTTAACTACCAAGACTAACAGGCACAAAGAGATGGCTTCTCCATCACTCATTTATCTAATTGTCTTTTTTTATTTATTTAAAGCCACCTAAACTACCAGCCAGTGTCACCTCTGAAATCAATACAGAAGGTGAGCCAATTCTGTAATATCCATAGACTCCTTCTATGAAGTCTCCTATATCTTCATTAACAGTATGTTTGTTCTTCGGTTGCCTGATGCTCTGATGACTCTCCTAACAGATTTTTTTACTTCTATTGCTCTGAAACAGACAGCCAGACCTATCATTAGGTAGAACAAAGCGGATGTTTCTAGCAGCAAATTGGGGTAGGTAACAACGTAGACTCTCACCTCCATCAGCTGCTCTCCTGACCTCCTGTTCAAAATAACCAATTACTTGAGCTGAAAGTATTTATTTATTTTTGTAACTGGAAATGTTTTGGGACACGGAATGTGGAAGCAACTGGCAAGGGATCTTCTTTCCATCCTAGGTAAAGTCTCCTAACAGAATAACAAAGTCTTCTTGGAACATCCTATACTGATGGACTAAATTAGTAGTCCATCAGCGTGTGGCATCCTGCATAAAGCCACGATCTTGGCCTGTAGACAGGAATCCTCATTCAATTATCAGTTGTTAAAGCTCACTGTGTTATCTTGGAGAAAACATCAATCCTGAGAGTTTAATCTCCCTTGCATGGTTCTTGATGGAATAAACAAGAGACATTATATAGCAGGGGTCTTCAAACTTGGCCCATTTATGACTTGTGGACTTCAGCTCCCAGAATTCCTCAGCCAGCGTGCCTGGCTGAGGAATTCTGGGAGTTGAAGTCCACAAGTCATAAAAGGGTCAAGTTTGAAGACCCCTGTTATATAGTAAGGTTTAGAAGGAGAGAATGAGAAAACATGGCACCTTTACCTTTGAGAAGACAACTGACTGTGCTGTGTAAAGACTCAAAACTATGCCGCACAAAAACATCTGTTCTCCATTATCCCTATACATAATTTATTCATTTCTTCATTTTGATGTATACCTGAATTAAGGAACCAGATACAAAAAGGAAATTCCAGTAGTATGTTATATATTCTTAACAGTAAGAATAGTTTGACTGTGGAACTCATTAACAATGGAGATGGTGAGAACATCTTTATTGGATATTTTCAAGCAAAGGCCAGAAAGCTGTCTGTCAAGAGTGCTTAAACTGGATTCTTGCATCAAGCATCTCTGAATAAACCTTCCCAACTCTGGAGTTTCAACCTCTTTGAAAGATAGTCTGTCTTTTTGCAGTAATCTCACTGATTCTACTTTCCCAAAGCCATCTCTTCTACCTGCTCTGAAGTGCAAACAATGGCATTTCAGATGACAGCAACAAAGAAAGTCAAGTGCATAGAACTGTAGACACAAGCAGCAGAGATAGTTGCTATAGAGCTCCTCCACCATGGACCTACCATGTATCTGGTAATGCTATCTTAACACAACACCAGTTAGCAATAGTTCACCATCTCTATTTCTCAGAAGCCTGCTAGAATCCAAGAGCATTTTGCAGAAAGAAGGAGCAATAAGGAGTTAAGGGATGGAAGGATAAAAATGGTTGCATCTACTTCAATTGGTCAGTTCTTTTACTCTTTAAAAATAAATAGATGACACATGAACAACAAATAAAAGGTATAACCGAGTTGGAAGGGACCTTGGAGATCTTCTAGTCTGACCCCCTCCTCAGGCAGGAAACCCTATACTATTTCAGACAAATGGCCATCCAATCTCTTCTTAAAAACCTCCAATTATGGAGCACCCACAACTTCTGAAGGCAAGCCACTTCACTGATTACTTGTTCTGTCAGGAAATTCCTTCTTGGTTCTAGGATGGATCTCTCCGTAATTAGTTTCCATCCGTTGCTTCTTGTCCTGCCTCCAGGTGCTTTGGAAAATAGCTTGACTCCCTCTTCTTTGTGGCAGCCCCTGAGATATTGGAACACTGCTATCATGTCACCCCTAGTCCTTCTTTGCATTAAACTAGGCATACCCAGTTCCTGCAACCGTTCTTTATATCCCCAAATGTTTTCAAATAGGTTACATGTTGTCAGCAGGACTATATTTTCAGAATAAAAAATGTTTTCTTCACCAATTATAATTTTTTTTTCTTTAGGGCGCAGACAGAAATTGAGCAGGTAAATATCTTAACGTTCTGTATTTTCTTTGAATTCTGCTTTTTAAAAGGAGGATTTCATATCAATTTCTTCTAGTCATCTGGGAAGAAAAGAAGACAGACCCCTCAAATGTAATAATCGGTTACATCACTTTAGTTGACATAGTTGTAGTTTTTGTCCCAGCTGAGTTAAACACTATGCATGGCTGCGCCTAGGTGCCATTCAGTGCTTGCTTTTTAATTTGTCAGTCAAGTTCTGTGATGGCATTTAGAAATACAGGTCTCCTGATGCCATACATCAAAGGAAAACAAGGAGGCCATAACTAGCCACCCAACCCTGTAGCTGCAAGAGCAGTGAAACGAGAGAAAAAAAAATCTATTTAGCTTTTCCACAACACTATTCTTTTTCTGCAATCTAGTTAAGCACTCCCATCTGGCAACTTCCTTCTTCCTTGGGTCACTTCTTGCTTGTCATATGGGAACAACATCAACAGTTGATTAAGAATCATTAAAATGAAACCTTGTAAACTTTCAAGATTGCTGGCTACACGGCAGGCTAGGTTTGGTGGATCTGTGCCCATTTCAACAGATGTCCTAACATACCGCTGTCAGCCAGCTGCCTTTGCTGCCCTTTATTGCCTTAGAGAAGAAGCATCATTAAAAAAAAATCACAATAGAAAATAAGTCAAGCAAGTTTGAGCAGTAGGAGAGCCAGAATAATTGACAGGATTCTCGGTGAATTGCAATATCTCAAAAAGGTTTCCTAATTCTTAGTTAATACGTTATTGCAGCATATGTTGTGTATATGTTTACTTTTCATCTCTCATTTTCATCATACGCTAAATAAATAAGTCACGTGAAGTACAGGTAGTCCTCAACCCACAACAGTTCATTTAGTGACCATTCAAAGTTACACCGGCACTGAAAAAAGTGACTCATGACTGTTTTTCACAGTTACAACCTTTGCAGCATCCCCATTGTCAACGCTGCTAACATCTGATGTTTTTGCATTGACAACAGATGGAAATGTAGCCATCTTTTACCTTTTGCTTTTAGAGTTGGATGATGCTGGGAGGGGGGATGTGAACAAGAGTCCAGCTAGACATAACAACACCAAACCTAGTGTGAGAAACAAGGTTATTGTAACCAGAACTGATAAGGAATTGGCGGGCTGGAGAACTGGAGAAGAAGCCCGAGCTTCAAGCTAATTGGGGAATGTGATTTATGACAGTTAATTGGAGGAGGGAATTGTGCTTTGATACTATGTACTCAGGGGAGGGGAATTCAGTTTTTGGCTTCGGTTATGCAGTGCCAATGTTATGCTACTCAAAATAAAGATTCTTTAAAGTAAACAATGCCTCGAAGTTCTTTTGAAGAGTTTCATCTGTCGGAACCATGACACCCATGGTTACATGATCAAAATTCAGATGTTTGGCAACTGGTTCATATTTATGACCGCTGCTGTGTCCCAAGGTCACCTTTTGTGACCAGCAAAGTCAATGGGAAAGCCAGATTCACTTAACAAACGGATTACTAACATATCAACTGCAGAGATTCACTTAACAACTGAGGTAAGAAAGGTTGTAAAATGGGCCAAATCTCACTTAACAAATGTCTCTCACTTAACAAAAGAAATCTTGAGCTCAATGGTGGTCGTAAGTCAAGGACTACCTGTATAACCTTATTCTTATCTTGGGGAAATTCATTACCAAAGAACATGGTGAAGCCATTAACATGGATGGCTTCAAAAGAAGATTGAATAAATTTGTGGAAGATATGTCTATCAAAAGCTATTAATTTTATATTACCTCCAGGTTGGTAGCAGACGTATCAAGGGCTATAAATTTATAAAGGCATAATGTTATCTACTATCTGGGGACATCACTTCAGAACATATCACTCTTTGGATTTTAGAGAAGAGAAGGAACAGAATGAGACCTCACGCTTCTGTCTTTCTATCATTAGAGCAGGGGTCTTCAAACTTGGCCCTTTTATGACTTGTGGACTTCAACTCCCTGGCTGAGGAATTCTGGGAGTTGAAGTCCACAAGTCATAAAAGGGCCAAGTTTGAAGACCCCTGCATTAGAGCAATGAGGTCATTCCAACATGTCCCAGATGGGCTACTACACTATGCAAAGAAAACTCCCTGAACGAGTCCCTCCAAGTAGGAAGCCTTAGTGAACAGTTCTTAGTGGAAGCTATAGGTATAGGACAAGGATGACAAATCAGTCAACAGGAGAAAAAGACTATTCTAGTTTTTTTTTTTTCATTTTTAATATTTTTCATAATATTGCAATTTGAAAATTAAGATACAGACTCAAGCTTAGTGTAAGTAGGTAAGATGGAATGATGAGAAAACTTCCTCACTGATGTTCCATGAGTTCTCTTGTCCATAATTAAATAGATATACTGAGCATAAGAACCGTGGTGGCGCAGTGGTTAGAATGCAGTATTGCAGGCTAACTCTGCCCATTGCCAGGAGTTCGATCCTGACCGGTTCAAAGTTGATTCAGCCTCCCATCCTTCTGAGGTCAGTAAAATGAGATCCTAGATTGTTGGGGGCAATATGCTGACTCTGTAAACTGCTTAGACAGGGCTAAAAAGCACTATGAAGTGGTATATAAGTCTGCTATTGCTAAAAGGGACCTGAATAACTTCCACACAAGTAAAGACTAGAACATTTGAGACACTTTAGCTAAGACAAAAAGAATTAAGCAGCACAAGCCAAGATGTACAGAAGCATGCATGGGAAAAAGTGGGTATGGTAAATTTTCTTATCTCTCTCAAAAGGCCAGGTCATCCAATGAGATTTAGAGGAGACTTCTTTACACAGCATATAATTAACTACTAGAGTTCTTAATAACAATATAAATATATAAATTTAATAAACAAACACGGATCTGAAAATCTTGTATTTTCAGGAAGGAAGGAAGGAAGGAAGGAAGGAAGGAAGGAAGGAAGGAAGGAAGATTTAGAAAGGAGATTAATAGGTAACAACAACAAGGTTAGATTGTTTTGTCAAAAATGGTGCTTTTGCTTCTGTATTTTAGAAGAGTGGTTTAAAACTGTTCTAGAGACAGCAAAATTATCTTTGGGGGGTAACTACAAGCCAATAACTCCTCATCTCTGAATTAAAGGATAGCTCCCTTATTGGAAAGAAGTGTGGACTCTGCCTTATTATAAATATATTAAAATATTAAATATATAATATTTCCAATATTTCCTACTAATACTCAGGTTGGTGCATTTTCAGCTTTCCTTATTTTGAAGGACAAATCTACTGTAGCTTCATTTTTGCCTCTTCTATTTGATTTTTATTTTAGAAATTCAAGACCCACAAGATTGTCCACTATTTTATTCTTCCTTTTTTGTAAATTGCTAACCCTAATTTCATATCAATTATGAAGAAATCCTATGATTTTAATTGGGTTTTATCTTTGGGTTTGGGAGCAACGGTATCGTGAGCCACAACCAGCACAAATAGCAGACAGATAAATCATTTCTAAAAGACACATGATCCCTAAAGCATTTTTTTTAAAAAAAAAAAACCATTTGGACAGTGTTCGACTGGCCTGTAACTCTGTAGGATTCCATCTGGGTCTTAACTCAGTTCTATGTGGAGATGCCTGGAACTAAACCTAGAATATGGTTTGTCTTTTGGTAGCTCTGAAGTGCTAAAAGCCTATAAGGCGACAGCAGAGACTGATTTAGGACATCTGAAATCAATATAGCTAATTTCCCTTTAAATTAAAGACCAGTCACTTAACAAGCTTCTGATTCAAAGCTATTTAGTTTACCACTTGTCCACATAAATAATAGAAATGATATGTGGTAAGCACTTTTCTGTAGATTTCTTTGCTGAGGTCCAAAATAAACCGGCTGAGTGTACCTCTGTGGATCTTTGCCTATAGAGAGCAGCAGAAATGGCCTTGAGGGACAGGAAGAAGTCTCACTATCAAAGTCAGATAAAAGTGAGTCTGGACCTCAGACAAGACCCTCTCAGGTTCTCATGAAGATAAAGCGAGGGAAGAGGAAACTTATTCAAACTTACAAGAGTGCTATCAGCCCTTCAGATAGGGATTAGACTAGGAAATTATTGCTATATAGGTCAGCACTAGATTTTTAAGAAGAAACAGGACAGCCATTTGTCTGGAATGGTAGGGTCTCCTGCTTGAGCAGGGGGATGGACTAGAACAGGACTTTTCAACCTTTTCACCCATTGTGCCACTTTTAGGATATGGCAATATCCGAGTACCACCAGTTGCCTAGCAAGGTGTCAAAAACTTGATGACCCAAAAAAAAAAAAAAAGGAAAAAAGTGATAAAGTACGGGTAGTCCTCGACTTACAACAGTTTGCTTAGTGACTGTTCGAAGTTACAATGGCACTGAAAAAAGTGCCCCCCAAGCCACAGCCGAGCAAGACACCTGCCGGCCCGCCCGGCAGCGCTCTTCCTCCTGTCCGAGGTTTTCATTGTTGTGAGCATTTCTGTTGAGGATTGGCAGTGGGGGTGGGGAGGTGTTTGGTTTTTATTCCCCCCGTCTGCTGGGTGGTTGCAGCAGGTTTTGGTCACTTCACATGACCCTGGGACACTGTGAACGTCATAAATATGAATCAGTTGCCAAGCATCTGAATGTAAATCACAAGACTCTGGAGATGCTGCAACATTCCAGCTGATCGGTGCTTCTTCTGGGATCAGCAGAAGAGCCAGGATCAGCACCGAGCTCCAGATGGAGCCAGGTGCTGATCCTGGTGCTTCCGCTGAGCCCTGACAGCCCTGCAGCTCCAGCCATCTCTCGCTCAGGCTTATGCGGTGCTGCAACCGGTTCAGCTCATTCCCCTCCCCCGCTACCACTTTTCTAGGATGGTCATGTACCACCTGCCAGGTGCCAATGTACCACAGGTGGTACCCGTACCACTGGTTGAAAAGCCCTGGACTAGAAGAGGCCCCTTCCAGCTCTATTCTATTCAATCCATACAGCCATAGGATAAGAGGTTTTGCTACATTCCAGCCTAATGGTTTTATAAAACCTTATCACCATTTTAAAAGAGAGAAAAGTAAGTCAAATCAAAATATAAAGTAATTATGTTTAAAACACAAAGTAAAATATAAAGTTACTATGCTAGCTAACAAATTACAAAGTCCATGTAATTTGCCCCTCACTACCTTCTAAGAGCAGGATAGCACCCTTTCCACTTCCTCACCACAACAGTACAACAAAAGGTAAAGGTTTCACCTGTCCAGTCATGTCCGATTCTAGGGGGGCGGTGCTAATCTCCATTTCTTAGCAGAGGGAGCCAGCGTTGTCCAAAGATGATGACTAAAAGCAGGAAATCCTAGGGTTCTGATTGGCTGGATAGTTTGGGGAAACTAGGCAGGTCCTTCTCTGCAAACCTGAGATTAGTTCTATTGTGAGGCTAAATGGGCCTTCCAGGAGGGCAGCAGAGCTGAGGAAGTCCATTGCTATGGAGATGGGAATGTTGAGATAATGGGGGGCGTGTTCCTGACTGAGGATGGAATCTTGAGATTTTTCATCTTGTTAAAAGGTAAAGGTAAAGATTTCCCTGACTAGCCCTGTTTGTCTCTAGGGGCCAGTGCTCATCTCTTTTTCCTAGCCGAGGGAGCCAGCGTTGTCTGAAGAGGCTTCCGCGGCCATGTGGCCAGCATGACTATGTGCCGTGGTCACAGAACACTGTTATCTTCCCAGCAAAGTGGTACCTATTTATCTACTTGCATGAGGATGCTTTCAAACTGCTAGGTGGGCAGGATATCTAGTGTGGTGCAATGATTAGGGTGTTGGGCTAGGAGCAGGAGGATCTAGGTTCAAGCTGATCCTCAGACAGAGAAGCTCCCAGCCCAACAGCCAGACTGGTATAACAGCGAAGATGCTGGACAAGTAGTGGTGACACCCCAGTTCAAGTCATACACAGAAACTCCTTTGGTGATCTAGAGCAGGGCTTTTCAACCTTTTCACCCATTGTACCACTTTTAGGATATGGCAACATCCGAATACCACCAGTCGCCTAGCAAGGTGTCAAAAACTTGATGACCAAAAAAAAAAAAAAGGAAAAAAGTGATAAAGTACAGGTAGTCCTCGACTTACAACAATTCGCTTAATGACTGTTCGAAGTTACAATGGCACTGAAAAAAGTGCCCCCCCAAGCCACAGCTGAGCAAGACACCTGCCTGCCCACCCGGCAACGCTCTTCCTCCTGTCCGAGGTTTTCATTGTTGTGAGCGTTTCTGTTGAGGATTGGCAGCAGGGGTGGGGTGGGGGAGTGTTTGTTTTTTATTCCCTCTGCCTGCTGGGTGGTTGCAGCAGGTTTTGGTCACTTCACATGACCCTGGGACACTGTGACCATCATAAATATGAATCAGTTGCCAAGCATCTGAATGTAAATCACAAGACCCTGGACTCCGACGTTGTAAGGTCGACTAGCCGCGAAGAAGTCCCGAGTCGTCTTCGTGGTCCTAGTCGTGGCTCGAGGTCGACCTCGGGACTGTCGGGACTTCTTCGTGGCTAGTCGACCTTTCGTCGTGACTAGGACCGCGAAGGCGACTCGGGACTGTCGGGACGTCGAGGTCGGTAGAGAGCGAGTCCGAACACGTCACGACCAACCGATTCATCTCATTCCCCTCCCCCACTACCACTTTTCTAGGATGGTCGCTACCACCTTCTAGGTGCCAATGTACCACAGGTGGTACCCGTACCACTGGTTGAAAAGCCCTAATCTAGAGCTAGCCTGTCTCAGCCAAACCTATTTCACAAATAAGGAAAAATAGGGGGAAGCAGCATGATGCGTGTCAACTTGTGTTTTTGGAGAAAAGATCTGGGCTATAAATCAAAGACATAAGAGAAGCAATGTGGTGTAGGAAAGAAGGAGATCCAGATTTTAGTCTTACTCCAGTCATAGAACCACAGTTGAGTGACTATGGGCCAGTCGTTGTTTTCTGATCTGGCTCTACCTTTCAGGGATCTTGTAAGGAAATAAGAGGAGAAAATACTTGCTTTGCCACCTTGAACTCCTGTACAAAATGTGGGATATTTATTTACTTAATCAATTTGAATATCTATCCATCTCAACATTATCAAAATAAAAATTAGAGCAGGTACAAAAATTTAAATGTGAAGAAAAGTATCACAATCCACAATCACTAACACAGCCAAGGAATTGAGTCCCTTCAAACATTTGAACTTCCTGGCCTTGAACCAGGTCTTATAAAAAGCCAACAGGGTTAGAGCCATCCTAATATCTAGTGGGAGAGTGCCCCATAAAATGGGTGCTACAGCAGAAAAGGTGCACCTTCTGAGCCCCACCAACCTGCATTCCTTAGCCAACAGGACTGAGAACATGCCCACCCTGCCAGGCTGGATCAGAAGGGTAGGAACAAGCAAGGACAGAGGACTCCTCTAGGAGTTCAGTCCCAAGCTATGAAAGGCTTTAGAGGAGACAACCAACACTTTGAACTGCACCCAGGATATCAATCTTGCTAATGAATAAAAATGTAACTCATGTTTGATGCACAGTCTGAGATGACTGTTCAATTATTTTTTCACACCTCTAATCTGGAAAGGAAGGGAGGGAGGAGAGAGAGAGGGGGGGAGGGAGGGAGGGGGAGGG
>NW_015389734.1:30149-36285 GCF_001527695.2 Protobothrops mucrosquamatus | reverse complement strand
AGAAATATCCAAAAAAGTTAAATAAAACCTGAGTCTGGAGAGCAGAGAAACAACACGCCTTGTCTGGGTAAGACTAAGTCTGAACTGGGCATGTGCGGCCAGGCAGGAGGCGTGGCTATCGCAGACTTAGTCTTATTGGGTACAAGGGACTTCAGGAAACCCAATCAAGTGGATTATCCATCCCTCATGCTGGAGAAGGAAGGAAGCAGAGACCTCTTCTGAATTAAATGTACTAAAATATTCCTCAATAGTCAAACCCACCGGATTATATTATTTGACATTTGAGGAAAGATATTATAAAGAATGATTGGTTTACAAAACAGCACAATTGAATGCAATTTCTCATAGATTAAACAAGGACCAGGGCTTTAGAATATTAAAATACCACGGTAGAACATTATTACTCTTTCACATTTGATGTTTTCCAAAAGCACCACCACCTTACATTTCCTCTCTATATTTACCACAGGGAATCTTGTGATCCTTCACGTCCACTGTTAGCGTGAGAGGTTCTTTCTCCCAGTTCTTCACCTGAAACTACCTCCTTGTAATCTCAACCCATTTTCCCATCTCATCGCCTGGAAAGATAAAGAAAAGGTCCTGTTCTCTCTGTGCAATGGAACTCATCCAAAACAAAACCTTTGCAAACAGACAACTGAGTGTCTTTTTTCCTCCTCCTGCACGCAGATCCTTCTTTCCTGCCCCATGAAATCATCTGCACCTGGAGTCCTTCTGAACGGATAATGCTCCAAACAAATCATTACATAATGCTTGATTCAAAATCCAGTAAATCTGCCATCACGAACCAGTATTTAAAAACCATACCAGTAACAATAGACAATAAAGAACAAAAGTTTACAATCTTTTTATGTGACACCCCTTCAGTATTTGCTATCGTGCCCTTCCCCCGTCTTCTCTTTTCAAGCTAACATTCCCTGAGTGTCTTTCACAGGGCTAAGCTCCATCATCCATGCTGACCTCCCATTTGTTAGAACAGGGGGCTGGTTTAGAAAATCTTCAGGACCCTTCCAGCCCTAGGATTCTCTGAATCCCTTTTGAGGAAGGGAAATGAGAAAAGCAAAGTTAGATAGGTATGGGGAGGGAGGGAGGGAGGGAGGGAGGGATTCAAAATAAGCTAAGCAATTTCTGTGGTCTTGGTTCAGCATGGTGCCTTCAGCCATTGTGGCTTGGAAAGAATATGTGAATCAGTCCACTATAACTTGCTCAATAACACATGACTGAAAAACACTAGCTTGGGGTGATGTATAAAGCTAAACACTACAGAGGAGCAATGCAAAGAATTCTCGAGAGCCAGATTTTGTAAGTAATTGTGGATAAAGTTATTCACATACCTGCAAAATGTGGTGGTTACATTCTCATAAGACTGTCTTGGGAATTGTCAAATTGATTCATTGTCTTTAAGAGAACTGGAGCCCCCTGAAGGGATTCAGTCACAACAATGTGCATACATGCATAACTTTAGTGAACTGAATTGTTAAATCAAGCCAACTCAGGTTGAAGCCAACCAACAGATCACAAGCTCCCAATGAATCCGATCACCAATCGTAAATCAGATCTTGGCTGACTCATGCATCCCTCACTGGAGGCATGATCTGAACTGGACTAGAAGTATGTTAGGGCAGCACCTGCTTTAGGGGAAAATGAGATGCTCAGAAGAGAAGCAGATCAACAAATTGGTGACAAACAAAATGCCTTGTTGTCTGAAAGCTTATCAAAATTATGGCATAACTAAAAGGGTTTGCTGCTAGTTTGCCAAGTACTAAGCAGTAATGTCCAGTAGCCACCAGGCAGATTGTTGGCAAGCATGCAGCAGAAGATGAAGGAAATACATGGATGTATTTGCAAGACTGTTGTCTGCCTTCTCAGATATACCAGACTCAAAACACAACTACATTAAGCAAATTCTACTTTATTGTAACACTACATTAATTGTTGTTGTTATTGTTGTTAGTTGCAAAGTCGTGTCCAACCCATCACGACCCCATGGACAACATTCCTCCAGGCCTTCCTGTCCTCTAACATCTTCTGGAGTCCATTTAAGCTCACACCTACTGCTTCAGTGACTCCATCCAGCCACCTCATTCTCTGTCATCCCCTTCTTCTATTGCCCTCAATCTTTCCCAGCATTAGGCTCTTCTCCAGTGAGTCCTTCTCATTTGGTGGCCAAAGTACTTGAGTTTCAACTTCAGGATCTGGCCTTCTAAAGAGCAGTCAGGGTTGATCTCCTCTAGGACATTAATACATTAATAGAAACTTGCAAATCAAGAGAAGGGAAGGGAAGGGAAGGGAAGGGAAGGGAAGGGAAGAGAAGAGAAGAGAAGAGAAGAGAAGAGAAGAGAAGAGAAGAGAAGAGAAGAGAAGAGAAGAGAAGAGAAGAGAAGAGGTTTATTTGACCAAGTGTGATTAGACACACAAGGAATTTATCTTTGGTGCAGAAGTTCTCAGTATACATGCAAAGCAACAGGGTAATAATAATCATAAGGGTGAAGGTTCGTTCTCCGAGCTTGTGGGTTGGTTTCCAAACATTTTGCTACGATGCTAGGTAACATCTTCAGTGAAATATAGGGGATGTCAGTGTTCTTCTGTTTATAAGGACTTCAGGTGTGGGTGCGTCAACTGAGGGTGTTGTGATGGGTCAGGTGTGAGTCATCAGTGAGAGGCTTGTGATGGTCTTGTGATGGGAGGTCACATCAGGTGAGGGTCATTGGGAGGAGAACAGCTGGTGGGGGAGGCTTGCGTGGGTTGGTTGAGGGTCAATGTTTCTCTCTGGTTGGCTGTGCGGTTGATTTGGATTCTGAGGGGTTCGTAGGCTGG
The DNA here is from genome assembly GCF_001527695.2 of Protobothrops mucrosquamatus. Lineage (NCBI taxonomy): Eukaryota > Metazoa > Chordata > Lepidosauria > Squamata > Viperidae > Protobothrops > Protobothrops mucrosquamatus. Next base: position 33,450 of record NW_015389734.1, on the reverse strand, counting down.
TTGTAGGTCAGTGTGTCTGTTGATGGAATTGCTTGTGGAGTGCCAGGCTTTGATGAACTCGTGAGCGTGGCGAGTGGTAGTGTGGCCAATTATTTTTGTGTTGTTCCAATCAAACTGGCATTGTTTGGTGTTGGTATGGGTAGAGATTAAAGATTGGGGATCGTGGCATTTGACTGCCAGCTGGTGTTCATGGATCCTGGTTTTTAATTGACGTGATGCTTATGTTACATTGTTTCTTTCAACCTTCTGTATCTTGCCTTTGGTTCTGGATAATTCCTGGCAGAGTATGGCTGTGGGTTTGTGGGCTATTGCTATTCCTAGGGGTTAGAGAATTCTGGCTGTCATTTCCAACACCCTTTTTGTGTATGGTAGGGTTAGTTTTTGGGTGGTAGTCAGCTGCATGGTGTGTTGTGGTATGGGTGCTGTGTGTCAGAATATTAAGTTTTTTTGGATAGAAAGAGGTGCTTTTCTTAGTGTTGTGATGCTACAGTGTGTCCTGGCCCTTCTGAAGAGCTTCTTTTGTGTGCAGTGGGGTGGTTGCTTGTGAAGCTGAGGATCTGGTCCATGTGCGTGGGTTTGTGGTAGATGCGAGTTTCCAGTGCTCCATTGTCTAGTCTCCTTATGTCGAGGTCAAGGAATGGGAGTCTGTTGTCTGTTTCCTCTTCACGTGTAAATTTGATCCCAAGGAATATGTTATTGAGTAGGTGGTGTGTTTCTTCAATTTGGGAATGTTTAATGATGATGAAAGTGTCATTGACGTAGCATGTCCAGAATTTTGGCTGGACGGTAGGTAGAGCTATGGATCTGAGTCGTTGCAGAAGAACACTGACACCCCCTAAACTCTGCTGAAGATGTTGCCTGGCCTGGTAAGAAAATGTTCAGAAACCAATCCACAAGCTGAGAGAATCTTCACCCTTATCCTACACCCAAGATACAGATATTCACCACTATTGCAATCATAATAATACCAGTAAAAGTGGGTAGTAAAGAAGATAAGAAAGATAACAATAATGCTACAGCCAAACAACGTAGGTAAATATACATAGACATTAGATGTATAAATCTCCCACTGTTTCCTTTACAACCTGAGAATTTAGGGGAAGGTCCCTTATGAGCTTGTCTCCACCTGTTATGCAGCTATGAGCTATGCCCTCTGTTATCTGACCATTCCATATGTAATATCTTTTCCCTCCATCTCCCAGGGCCGTTCCCACATATATAAATCATCATCAACCAGATATTTCTGGGAAGCCCACAGTAGAATCTGAGGAGAGATTCCCCTAAAATTGGAACTGATAAATATCCTGTCTCTGTTATGGCAGGTGGTATTGGAAGGTGTGCATTAAGTTATACCAAGTGTGGGCTAGTTTGAATCAACAAGCCTGCATCAATTTCCCAATGTTCTTTTCATAGGACCCTAAAAATCCCCCCCACTACTACAGGTAGTCCTTGATTTACAACCATTCATTTAGTGACTGTTCAAAGTTACAACGGCGCTGAAAGATGTGACTCATGACTGCTTTTCCAACTGACAACCGTTTCAGCATCCCCATAGTCACGTGATCAAAATTCAGATGCTTAGCAACTGGCATGCATTTACGATGGTTGCACTATCCCAGGGTCATGTGATCACTACCTGTAACCTTCCTAACTGGTTTCTAACAAGCAAAATCAATGGGGGAAGCCGGATTCGCTTAACAACTGCATGATTCGCTTAACAACTGCATGGTTCACTTAACAAGTGCAATGATTCACTTATGGCAAAAGTCATAAAATGGGTCACAACTCACTTTACAACTCTCTTGCTTAGCAATGGAAATTTTGGGCTCAATTGTGGTTGTAAGTCGAGGACTGTCTATATTGCCCAAAATGAATGATTTCATTTCCCATTTTGAAGTGGGAAATATAAGGCATCAGGGCAAGACACAGTACGGGTCGTGAAGACTTAGCTTTTCTGCAGAGCTTTTATTCTGTAAAAACTGTCACTTGGACCGCTGAGACGATGATTTTATTAATATGCATCTGTTTTATGAATCTGTCTTACAGATATTGTGATGTCAATGCTCTAAACCACTGGGAGCTGTTTCAGAACACATCGGTATCACAAACTAAAGAGAAAGAAAGAAGCTTAAATTCAGGATTAAGAGGAATAATCCCAAGTCTCACTGGGGGTGGAAAATATAAGGAAATCCCCCCCAAAAAAAGCCCACTCGATGCATGAGTTGACCTCAGCCAGCCACCATTTACTGGTCATCACAGTCTTCTACCCACAACCTTCGCAAAGGTTGTCCAGCTGGTACTAAGCCATAATGTGCTTTATTTGAATCATACAATCTAGAATTACAGAATTATGGAGTTAGAAGGGATTGTAAGGATACACAGTCCAGCCCGCTGCAATGTAGGTGTAGGAAAACCAATCAAACTATTCTGAGGGGGTCACTGTCCAGCCAGGACAGCATCTGAGGTCTCTGAAGTTATGGGTGGTGGTGTGGGTCACAAAAAAAATTCCACAATGCATGTAAAAGAGGAGGTAGAGTTTCATAGTCACAGAACATAGCACTGATGTTACCTACTTAACCACCATGTGATTCACTTAACAACGGCAGTGATTCCCTTAACAACATGGCAGAAAAAGATTGTAAACCTGGACGCAACTCACTTAAACAGCTGCCTTGCTTAGCAATGGAAATTCTGGTCCCAATTGTGGTTGTACGTTGACAGGTAGTCCTTGACTTATGACCACAATTGAGCCCCACATTTCTGTGGCTGAATAAGACATTTGCTCAGTGAGTTTTGCCCCATCTATGACCTTTCTAGCCACAGTTGTTAAGTGAATCACTGCAGTTGTTAAGTTAGTGACACGGTTCTTAAGTGAATCTGCTTCCTCATTGACTTTGCGTGTCAGAAGGTTGCAACAAGTGATTAAATGACCCCCAGGACGCTGCAACGGTCATAAACATGAGTCAGTTGCCATATTTATGACTGTTGCAGCGTCCTGGGGCCATGTAATCACTTTCTGCGACCGTTTAGCAAGCAATGTTTTGATCATGTGACCGTGGGGATGTTGCAATGGTCGTAAGTGTGAAAAATGACCGTAAGTCACTTTTTTCAGTGCCATTGTAGCTTTGAATGGTCACTAAACAGACTGTTGTAAGTCGCAGACTACCTGTATTTGAATTTGTGGTTTATGTGAACCCAACCAATGAATTTTATAACAGAATGTGGACTTTGAAGACAAGTCTCCCCACTTCCAGATGAGCACATCACACCATTTTTACATGTGTATTCTACATTATTTATT
>NW_015389734.1:25510-27904 GCF_001527695.2 Protobothrops mucrosquamatus | reverse complement strand
GGGGGGGGGGGGGGGGGGGGGGGGGGGAGCAACCAGGAGCTGTATGTATGAAAGCGGTTGGAATGGGATCCACTTCAATACTGGATCTGTTTGTTAAGTCTGTTAATGATCAAAGATCCGCAACGGATCAGTCTAGCAACATGTCATAGTTTTTACTGGTCTCTGGATGGAGAGAACTCAAGGTTGCAGCAAGCAAAAAAAAAAAAAAGGCAGAACCTTTATGCCTAAAGCCACCACCACCTCTTGTGTACAAATACTACAGGGTAAATACATACAATCCACATGTACACAAAAATCCCACAGCAAACAGCTATTAAATAAAAAGAAATGCAAGAAAAATAAGAAAGAAAGCAACACAGGGCCAGTGTGCAGACCTGACTTAAGTGTACCCTATTTTTCTACTCACCTCTACGCTAGTCACACTTCTCTTTCCTCCTGCCCTTGGTAAAGAGACCATCCTACCAGATGCTTAGCAACTTTGTAGTTATTTTTGGAAAACAACCACCTATTTGGGTACACTGTCAAGCCCGGCTTCATTGAAGCAAAGAAACTGGCTCCCTCCAGCAACCTTTCAGCTCTCCATCAGTTGGAGAAGAGGGAAAATGTTATGTATCTGTTATGTGTAGCTGTGGGAGGAAGCAGGAGCCTTTTTTTTTCCCCCTCAAGACCTGACACACGTTTCTCCATCCCCTTCCATTTTTGCCACCTGCCTAGGGCAAGCTTGCTCAAGAGTTAACAATTATGGCATGCATACACACACACACAAACACATCTTGAGAAGGATGGAGAGAAGCACAACACAGAAATCAGCAGGGGGAAGAGGAGAAGAGAGGAGATTGGGAATAAATCTACCTTCCCCAGCTGGAGATTTCTCTGATGCTAACAACACCCATTACCCCAGTTGAGAATGATGGGCACTGCAGTCCAAAATGTGAGAGGAACACCAGGCTGGGGGACCTTTGATGGCATGAGATCTAGAAGAAAGATTTGCCTCTTTTTTATATATATATTTAAAAGCCAAGCGTGTCCAAGAGAGGGTGGCAAGCTCCGATCCCGTGTAAATATTTTTTCCCCCTTTTGTGACTCCTATAGCAAATTCTCACGACCACCGGTAACTGCTTCGCCGGGGGGGGGGGCGTTCCCGAGCCTGAATGCCACAGCCCGCTTGGAAACGGTGCCGCTTCAGACTGGCACCACACAATCCCCCCCCCGCACCGACACACACACACACACACACACACACACACACACAGACACGAACATTAAGAGATGAAAACTTAAGCACAGACCTCCCCGACTGGTTGGCGCTCGGTCAACTCCAGCAGCCCCCTTTCCCTCTAACCGGCGGCTTCGGGCACCAACAGGTCTCCGATCGGTCGCGGTGAACCTTCCTCCCGCGCCAGGTGTCCGGTTCCCGCGCCCGCAAGAGAACCGAACCAGCCCGGACGGCTGCCTTGCCCTAAAGTCAGGGCCAACCTGCCGCCTTCCTCCTCCTCCTCCTCCTCCTCTTCCTCCACTCCTCTCCTCTCCCCACGAGCGGGGGCATCTCCCGGCGCCGCGCCTCCTTTTGGGCACGTCGGAGAGGCCCCGCGCCCCCTCCCTCCCCTTTCCCCCCCCCGCGGGTTTCGGCGGGCAGTTCCTCGCGGGAGAAGGTCTCTCGCCAGCGGGGCGAGGGCGGCGGACCGGCGGGGCTCACCTTCCAAGCAGGCGGGTCTGCTGCTCCTACAGGTCTGCCTCCCCGGACACCGCCGCCGCCGCTCCTCGGCGGCAGATCTTCGCGCCTTCCTCCTCGCTGCCGAGGCCGTTAGAGGGCAGCTGCCGGCCGGATCCTGCCTCCTCCTCCTCCTCCTCCCTGACCTCTCACCCGAAGCAGAGACAGAGGAGCCCCCGCCGGCCTCCAAGGGGGTCCCGGAAGCCTCCGCATAAAGCCCCTTCGGGGAAGCGTGCGAGCGCCCGGACGGACGGCCGGCCGGCTGGCTGGCTGGGAAGGTGGAGTGGAGGGTGACGGCGGGGCCGTTCGCTTCAGGTGCGCCCGGCTGCCCCCCGAGCGCCCGGTTGGTCCCGGACGTGCGTGGAGCTGGGCGGCGAATCCGCGCAGCAGGTGGCCATGGCCGAGGGCCCCGCCCGCCTCCGCTCGTCACGGGGGGGGGGGGACAGAGAAAGAGAGAGAGGTGAAGATGCAGAGCGGGGGAAGATCGCAGCAATATTTTTTTTTGGGGGGGGGGGGCTTCGCGGCTCAGCCACGCAGCCGGCCGGCCGAGCGCCCTGGCAGCCGAGAAAATGGGGCTGGTGGGAGACAAATCCTGCCTCGATTCGGCAAGCCCTCCAACTCCTCCCGATTCGTCTCGCCCACGCCAAAAGTCGGCACGCGAGGAGGAGGAGGAGGAGGAGGAG
>NW_015389734.1:0-25455 GCF_001527695.2 Protobothrops mucrosquamatus | reverse complement strand
AGGATCTTCCCAGGTATTGAGGTCAGGCTGATAGGTCTGTAATTTCCTGGGTCCATTTTTTTCCTTTTTTGAGGATGGGAACTACATCAGCTCTTTTCCAGTCCTCTGGTAGTTCCCCTGTGCTCCAGGATCTTTGAAAAATATAGTTCAGTGGTTCAGAGATCACATTTGCTAGTTCCTTGAGAACCTTGGGGTGTAACCCATCTGGTCCTGGCGATTTGAACTCGTCTAGGCTGGACAGGTGCTCACTTACTATTTTCTTGCCTATCTTAACTTGTGTTTCTATTCTTTTTTTTTTATGGCACTATTTTTGATAGGTTGGTCTGTTTTTTCCCTTTGTGTAAAGACAGATGCAAAAAACGAGTTAAATAGTTCCGCTTTCTCCCTGTTGCTTGTCACCTTCTTGCTACTTTTACCCACTAATGGACCAATCATTTCCTTCACTTTTGTCTTGTTTTTTACATGTTGAAAGAAGCTTTTTTTGTTATTTTTGACTTTGGTCGCAAGCCTTAGTTCATTTTGAGCCTTGGCTTTCCTCACTTCATCTTTGCAGGCTCGGGCTATTTGCTGATATTCTGACTTAGTTATGTGCCCCTCTTTCCACTTTCTATACTTGTCCTTTTTATCTTTCAATTTGTCAGATAGTTCTTTATGCAGCCATGCTGGTTTCTTTTGAGAGCTGTTATTATATTAATGTTCAAGATCTGCCTCTGTAACACAACCATAACTCTAAGACCTAGTTCTTTAGTGTAATAAGCATAATAACAGCGTGATGTCTTTTAATCTCATTTATCTTAGCTGACTTTCCAAAATCTGTATCAGAGTATATGGATAATGATATTAAAATAATAGTACTTTGGGTGACAACTTCAAGACAAATGGGTTTGTTATGGTGTGAACTTCCTTGGGCTTGAGCCCACTTCATCAGATGTATGGCATTTGATCCTTGGTTGCCAATGAGATGTATAGTACGCCAATGGGTTGAGCAGGAGGGAAGGAAGGCTGAAGTCAAATGGGAGCGCAATGCACACACTTTTTTCCAATGACATTTCAATTAAAACCTAAATGCAGTCAAAACAGCTGGTGAGCAGGGATTGATCAGTTCTGCTGCAGGTTTTAATGTCAACCTAGTTAACATGTTGTGCTTAACTTTCTTTTTACGACCCTGTAGTCCCTATTCAGGGTAGAATCAGGATTTCTAGAAGGAGCTGAGCATTTACTGACCAGATGCCCTTCCTGATGCCAATGTGGAGTTCACAGCAGGTATTTTTGTTTCTTTGCACCCTAGAAAAGAAACCTCTGCTCCTACCTAGGATTGAACTCTCAACCTTCTGAATGGGAGGCAAGCATCTTCACCATCCTCTCAACCTGTTGTCCTTATTTGGGGTTAAAATAGAAAGAATAACCAGGTTCAGATTTGGTCAGTTCTATGACTTTTATGAAGAACCAGAGGTGGAATCTAGTCTAGAAAGTTAAAAAAAAATGGAAGAAGGAAATGGTGAATAATTTCTGTATTTTTGCCAAGAAAACTACATAGGTCACCAGGGATGAAGTTTTAGCTTTGCCTGGGGGGCTGTGGGGAAGGAACCACTAATTCTATTTGTATCAAATTCTACCTCCATCCCACTTGTTTCCCTCCATGTCCAGATGCTCACTTCACCCCATCTTCTCTGACAACATGTTTCTTAGCACTTACAAAAGAAGTCAACCCCCTTTCAATTTTTAGTGATCCAGTAATTTAATGCAGTCTATATCCACCTTGGCAACTTTAAGATGTGTGGACTTTCAACTCCCAGAATTCTCCAGCTCGTATGTTGAATTGAAGTTCGCACATCTTAAAAGTTGCCAAGGTGGCGAAACACTGGTTTACTGTCGTACCTTTGAAACATTATGATGACAATGACCTTAGTACACCTGCTTCCAATACTGGCTCAAATTAACAAGTAAAAATCCTTGTAAGTCCTTGACTTATGATGATTTGTTTAACACAGAGGTGTCAAACTCGCAACGTCACGTGACGTGTAGCGACGTATTGTGACTTTTTTTCCCATTGCCGGCAATGGGGTGGGCACGGTTTCGGCATGACACATCTGGACCGTGGGCCGGCAGTTTGACACCCTTGGTTTAACAGCTATTTGAAGTTACAGCAGTACTGAAAAAAGTGACTTTATGACCGGTCTTTGCAATTACAACCAACATAGTATCCCCACGGTCGCGTGATCAAAATTCAGACACCGGGCAACCAGCCTGTATTCGCTATGTATTTGCAAGCATCCCAGGTCCATGTATCTTCCCATTTGTGACCATCTTCCCAACCATCTTCCAACAAGCAAAGTTAATGGGGGAAGCTGGATCTTTTAATGACTGCATAATTCACTTAATAACCACGGCGAAAATGGTCACGAAATCAGGCAAGACTCACTTAACAACTGCCTTGCTTTGCAATGCAATATCGGATCCCAATTGTGGTCATGTGTTGAGGCTCCCTGTATGACCTCTCAAAGGGGGAAGTTTTCTTTCAGCTATTATTCTGTCTCAGGTCAAGCAACAGCTACCTTTCCACCTTGGTGCTGGAGCTGCCAAAAAGGCCAACACAGTGCTGGGCTGCATTAACAGAGGGATAGAATCAAGATCACGTGAAGTGTTAATAACACTTTACAATGCCTTGGTAAGGCCACACTTGGAATACTGCATCCAGTTTTGGTCACCACGATGTAAAAAAGATGTTGAGACTCTAGAAAGAGTACAGAGAAGAGCAACAAAGATGATCAGGGGACTGGAGGCTAAAACATATGAGGAACAGTTGCTGGAATTGGGAATGTCTAGTTTAATGAAGAGAAGGACGAGGGGGGACATGATAGCAGAGTTCCAATATCTCAGGGTTGCCCCAAAGAAGAGGGAGTCAAGCTATTTTCCAAGGTGCCTGAAGGCAGGACAAGAAGCAACGGGTGGAAACTAATCAAGGAGAGAAGCAACCTAGAACTAAGGAGAAACTTCCTGACAGTTAGAACAATTAATCAGTGGAACAACCTGCCTCCAGAAGTTGTGAATGCTCCAACACTGGAAGCTTGTAAGAAGAGACTGGACAGCCATTTGTCTGAAACGGTATAGGTTTTCCTGCCTGAGCAGGAGGTTGGACTAGATGACCTCCAAGGTCTCTTCCAACATCATCATCATCATCATCATCATCATCATCATCATCATCATCATCATTATTATTATTATTACCATTTAGTTTTGAATGAGGAAATATGCGATAACATGACTTTTTTCAGCATTTTTCCCACAAATCAACTGGCAAATACTTTCTGTCTCCTTCCTTTCCAGGAGCAATTCTCTACTCTCTTTTTTAATTGTCTACTCCCTCCTGCATTTTAATTTATTCTTTTTTCTCAAGACAAGTTTGACAAATTATGGAGGGCTGTCCTTACGTTCCTTATAGTACTGTTATTATTTAAACTACTTCCTCTGCTGATCCCTATCTTTCTATCCAACTCTTCCCTCTCTTTTTGTGTTCTATATTACTCACTTGGTGAACTGTTTTTAACCACAGTTTTCCAGACTCTTGTAAGCATGCTGTTCTTCATCCNTTCAGTGGTTCAGAGATCACATTTGCTAGTTCCTTGAGAACCTTGGGGTGTAATCCATCTGGTCCTGGCGATTTGAACTCGTCTAGGCTGGACAGGTGCTCACTTACTATTTTCTTGCCTATCTTAACTTGTGTTTCTATTCTGTTTTTTATGGCACTATTTTTGATAGGTTGGTCTGTTTTTTCCCTTTGTGTAAAGAGAGATGCGAAAAACGAGTTAAATAGTTCTGCTTTCTCCCTGTTGCTTGTCACCTTCTTGCTACTTTCACCCACTAATGGACCAATCATTTCCTTCACTTTTTTCTTGTTTTTTACATGTTAAAAGAAGCTTTTTTTTGTTATTTTTGACTTTGGTCGCAAGCCTTAGTTCATTTTGAGCCTTGGCTTTCCTCACTTCATCTTTGCAGGCTCGGGCTATTTGCTGATATTCTGACTTAGTTATGTGCCCCTCTTTCCACTTTCTATACTTGTCCTTTTTATCTTTCAATTTGTCAGATAGTTCTTTATGCAGCCATGCTGGTTTCTTTTGAGAGCTGTTATTATATTAATGTTCAAGATCTGCCTCTGTAACACAACCATAACTCTTAAGACCTAGTTCTTTAGTGTAATAAGCATAATAACAGCGTGATGTCTTTTAATCCCATTTATCTTAGCTGACTTTCCAAAATCTGTATCAGAGTATATGGATAATGATATTGAAATAATAGTACTTTGGGTGACAACTTCAAGACAAATGGGTTTGTTATGGTGTGAACCTCCTTGGGCTTGAGCCCACTTCATCAGATGTATGGAGTATGATCCTTGGTTGCCAATGAGATGGATAGTACGCCAATGGGTTGAGCAGGAGGGAAGGAAGGCTGAGGTCAAATGGGAGCGCAATGCACACATTTTTTTCCAATGACATTTCAATTAAAACCTAAATGCAGTCAAAACAGCTGGTGAGCAGGGATTGATCAGTTCTGCTGCAGGTTTTAATGTCAACCTAGTTAACATGTTGTCCTTAACTTTCTTTTTACGACCCTGTAGTCCCTATTCGGGGTAGAATCAGGATGTCTAGAAGGAGCTGAGCATTTACTGACCAGATGCCCTTCCTGATGCCAATGTGGAGTTCACAGCAGGTATTTTTTTTTTCTTTGCACCCTAGAAAAGAAACCTCTGCTCCTACCTAGGATTGAACTCTCAACCTTCTGAGTGGGAGACAAGCATCTTCACCACCGCTCAACCTGTTGTCCTTATTTGGGGTTAAAATAGAAAAGATAACCAGGTTCAGATTTGGTCAGTTCTATGACTTTTATGAAGAACCAGAGGTGGAATCTAGTCTAGAAAGTTAAAAAAAATGGAAGAAGGAAATGGTGAATAATTTCTGTATTTTTGCCAAGAAAACTACATAGGTCACCGGGGATGAAGTTTTAGCTTTGCCTGGGGGGCTGTGGGGAAGGAACCACTAATTCTATTTGTATCAAATTCTACCTCCATCCCACTTGTTTCCCTCCATGTCCAGATGCTCACTTCACCCCATCTTCTCTGACAACAAGTTTCTTAGCACTTACAAAAGAAGTCAACCCCCTTTCAATTTTTAGTGATCCAGTAATTTAATGCAGTCTATATCCACCTTGGCAACTTTAAGATGTGTGGACTTTCAACTCCCAGAATTCTCCAGCTCATATGTTGAGTTGAAGTTCACACATCTTAAAGTTGCCACGGTGGTGAAACACTGGTTTACTGTCGTACCTTTGAAACATTATGATGACAATGACCTTAGTACACCTGCTTCCAATACTGGCTCAAATTAACAAGTAAAAATCCTTGTAAGTCCTTAACTTACGATGATTTGTTTAACACAGAGGTGTCAAACTCGCAACGTCACGTGACGTGTAGCGACGTATCGTGACTTTTTTTCCATTGCCGGCAATGGGGTGGGCACGGTTTCGGCATGACACATCTGGACCGTAGGCCGGCAGTTTGACACCCTTGGTTTAACAGCTATTTGAAGTTACAGCAGTACTGAAAAAAGTGACTTTATGACCGGTCTTTGCAATTACAACCAACATAGTATCCCCACGGTCGCGTGATCAAAATTCAGACACCGGGCAACCAGCCTGTATTCGCTATGTATTTGCAAGCATCCCAGGTCCATGTATCTTCCCATTTGTGACCATCTTCCCAACCATCTTCCAACAAGCAAAGTTAATGGGGGAAGCTGGATCTTTTAATGACTGCATAATTCACTTAATAACCACGGTGAAAATGGTCACGAAATCAGGCAAGACTCACTTAACAACTGCCTTGCTTTGCAATGCAATATCGGATCCCAATTGTGGTCATGTGTTGAGGCTCTCTGTATGACCTCTCAAAGGGGGAAGTTTTCTTTCAGCTATTATTCTGTCTCAGGTCAAGCAACAGCTACCTTTCCACCTTGGTGCTGGAGCTGCCAAAAAAGCCAACTCAGTGCTGGGCTGCATTAACAGAGGGATAGAATCAAGATCACGTGAAGTGTTAATAACACTTTACATTGCCTTGGTAAGGCCACACTTGGAATACTGCATCCAGTTTTGGTCACCACGATGTGAAAAAGATGTTGAGACTCTAGAAAGAATACAGAGAAGAGCAACAAAGATGATCAGGGGACTGGAGGCTAAAACATATGAGGAACGGTTGCTGGAATTGGGAATGTCTAGTTTAAGGAAGAGAAGGATGAGGGGGGACATGATAGCAGAGTTCCAATATCTCAGGGGCTGCCACAAAGAAGAGGGAGTCAAGCTATTCTCCAAAGCGCCTGAAGGGAAAACAAGAAGCAATGGATAGAAACTAATCAAGGAGAGAAGCAACCTAGAACTAAGGAGAAACTTCCTGACAGTTAGAACAATTAATCAGTGGAACAACCTGCCTCCAGAAGTTGTGAATGCTCCAACACTGGAAATTTTTAAGAAGAGACTGGACAGCCATTTGTCTAAAACGGTATAGGGTTTCCTGCCTGAGCAGGGGGTTGGACTAGATGACCTCCAAGATCCCTTCCAACATTATATTATTATTATTATTATTATTATTATTATTATTATTATTATTATTATTATTGTTGTTGTTGTTGTTGTTGTTATTATTATTATTATTATTACCATCTAGTTTTGAATGAGGAAATATGTGATAACATGACTTTTTTCAGCATTTTTTCCACAAATCAACTGGCAAATACTTTCTGTCTCCTTCCTTTCCAGGAGCAATTCTCTACTCTCTTTTTTAATTGTCTACTCCCTCCTGCATTTTAATTTATTCTTTTCAGAGTTCTGTTCAAACTGTTTAATACCTCCCGACAGGAATGCAAGGAATATCATGACAATAATAAATTTGATGAAGGAGACGACTAGGGATAGAAAGATAGGTTGAGAAGGGAGAGAAAAACACAAGATATAATGAGTGAACCACTTGACAAAAATTGGTGTCAAAAGGTCTGAGAACATTCGTACGACAAGAAGTAGGTTTGTTAAAGGACCCCTGCTTGCATCCTTTTTGTGATTAAGTCATTGATTTGTGTCTCTGTTTCCTCTTTTCTTATTTAAAATCCTTGAGCGAGTTCCTGCAATGGCACGTGGGAAAGATCTGGATCTCGGTACATTGGGCAAAAAGATCCTGCCAAGAGGACACTCAGATAAGAGAGAGCTTAGCCCACAATTGGATAATAGGAGGGGTCAGAATTACACCCTTCTTAGTTTACCCAGCTGTAAAGGAGATGGTCTATGTTTGTACTTTTAGACTTGCAAGACTCTGTCAATGTAACTCTACAATAAAGTAGAATTAGCTTAACTTGTGATTCCGATCTAGTTCATCCCACGAGGCCGACATCAACCACAATGTCATGTTAGTATTTCATCTTGGATGTCTCCCCATTGTTTCACTTTGAGCATGGATGTAAGATTTGGTTCTTTGACTGATGAAGATTCAGAAAATCGCTACATAAACAGCCAGGGGCATGCTTGTTATTTTTAGAAGAAAAACCTGCTTTTAAAAGAAAAAGAAAAAGAAACTTCACAGGAAGGCTGTTAGAAAATAATAATAAAAAAGTCTCCACCCTAATGTAGAGGGATATAATTGGTTCTAAGTGGGAAATATTCCAACTATTGGTTCTCAAGGGGAAATATTCAAATTGCTTGAATTTTGTAAATTCCTTCTATTCTTTTCAATAAATCTTGCTAAAGCGATTCCAAGACAATTGTGCTTAGAAACAATCAGTTTTAATTTTAGGGAATGACCACAAAAGGGTGATGATCATGTTTTGGCTGATCACCTTTTTCTCTGTTGTGCTTTTCCCCTAATTTTTCTAAGGGGTTCCCAGATAACCCCAATTTCTTCCACTGACAGCCCCAAAGTTGGGGTTGAGGGTCAGAGAACTTTGTCACTGACCTTATAGCAAAGGTCACTGACTTTCATTTGCTGAATATTCCTGGGGTCCAGAGTTTTGACCCAGATGAGGGCAGCTTTATTGGTGCAACCTCTTTAGTTTTCTGCTTACCTTATTACAGTTGTCTCCTAGCAGGTGTTCAAAGTACCTCATTCCATCCCTTAGACCTAATTCACTCAGGTTGTTCTGGACATTCTGTGCTATTTTCACATCTCATTTCCTCACAGGGCTCATTCTTGGTTCCCTGTTTCAGTCAAAGCCAGTATAAATCACATCTGGCTCAAATTGTATTGTTAGCTCATTGGTCCAACCAGCATCCAGTATCTATATGCTGATACATCTATGGAGATTCTCAGTCATCCAAGTCATGGTTGTCCCAAAGATGCTTTTCCAAAAGGCAACTGGACTTTCTTGGTTTTTTTTCCTTTGAAAATGTTTTGATTCTCATCCAAGAGGCTTCTTCAGTTCTTGAGGGGGGAAAAAAGCACCTTTGGGACTATCTGCTGATATTTTGCACTTCAACCCTATTTGCTCCTTATGTCCATCTAGGCAAGAGCTTCTGTTCCTTACTCCAGGTTGTGATCTTCAGATTCCCACAACTCTGGAATCAATTCCTTCCTTCCCATTTTCTTTTTGAAAAAGTGGTAGCCTATAGAGAGGATTTTGAGACATTTTATTTGACTGGCAGGTCAGTGTAGTGCCTGGTTATCCTATTCATTCTCTCATTCATCCTGGCAGCCCTAAGTTAATATCTGCTTTATTTTAATATTTTATGGGCTTCTAGGTACACAATCCTATTGAAAGTATTGCTTTAAAAGTATACCGTTTGTTTGATTATATTGTTTGGATGTTAAATTATGAATGGGATTTTTGAATTGCTATTTATTTTTATTTCTACCATGCATGCAATTAGATATGACTGTATGTGTGCATGCATGCATTATTATTATTATTTTATTATTAAATTTTAAGCTTGCCTAACTATGAAAAGATTCTTTCCAGCCTGCCACTATAAATTAATACAGATTTAAAAAGAGAAACAAGAAAGCTGAGGCCCTAGAAAGAGTGCAGAGAACAGCAACAAAGATTATAAGACTGGAGACTAAGCCACATGATGAACGGTTAGGGAATAAGGTGTTGCGTAAAGCCAAACCAAGAGAAGGCTTAGGGATAATGTGATAGTTGTCCTCCAATAAAATACTTGAAGAACTATCAAATGAAAGAAGCAGTTGACTTATTCTCCAAAGCACCTGAAGGCAGGACAAGAAGCAACCTGAAACTAAGGAGAAATTTCTTGACAGTGACAACAATTAGCCAGCTTGCCTCCCAAACTTGTGGGTGCTCCATTGCTGGAAGTCTTCATGCAAAGATTGGATAGACATTTGTCTGGGATAGAATAACAAGCCTTGGGCAAAGTGTTGGATTAGAAGACCTCCAAAGTCCCTCCCAGCTCTATGATTCTATGTTCAGATAAAACCATATAATACCAACCAGAAAAAAACACAACCTTGCCCAATACTCTATCCCCAGGCCTAGGAATCAAGTCAGATCTTCACAGTACATTTAAATATTATAAATATTATTATTGATGGGAGCAATAGTAGAATTTTTACTGGAAAGAAACATATGGCTTATGGGCTGTAAATTGCTCACTCTATATTTAATCATCAGTGATAAAGCCTCTGTTTTGAATGAAGAAAGTTCCATGGTCAGTTCCTAGTATCTACAGAAATGCTTGGAAAATTGTCCTATCTGAAAACCAGGATCACTACCAGGAGCGGTTAGGGAAGGGACATGGACATGGATCTAGTGTACTTTTGATGTACTTTTTCTCAACCTTGGCAGCTTGAAGATGTGTTGGACCTCAAATCCCAGTATTCTGGCTGGGGAATTCTGGCGGTTGAAGTCCACACATTGTCAAGTTGCCAAGGTTGAGAAATACTGGTCTGGTGTAAGGCTTTGTGTCTCAGCATACAATAAACTCTGGAATATTAGGGAGTGGGCTATTTTGTACCTGGGAATCAGACCAGAGGTTGAGCAAACAACACAAGGTGACAAGTTGACTTTCCAACAAATATATCCGGTAAAATTCCTCTTTGTAGTGAAAAGGTTTATTGAAGCCTAGTTACAATATCCTCTGTTTTCCCCTTGTTGACAAACACGAATTTAATTAGGACAATCCCTACAACCTAGCATTTTTTTTTAAAAAAAAAATGTTTTATTAATTTTTTTTACATAATCACCTTAATATTTGGTGAACATCGTGTTGTCTGGGTTTATATTTAAAAAACAATAACAATTAGTTTCTATAATTCTATAGTCCACATAATAGCTTTGCTTGATGTTCTCTTCTTCCAAAAATGCTCTCTTTTGCCAACCTTGAATTAATACAATTCTTATAATTTAGGTAAATGATCAGTTAGAAAAGAAGCTTTATATCAATGTGGTTATTATTTGCAGAAATATAAGAAAACTATCTATATTTAATTGGTAAAATTCCTCTTTGAAATCTAAATATGACTGCCAGTCATAGTTGTTCATACTGAGCTAAATGGATTAATGGTCTGACTCAGAGCATGATGTTACCTCTCATACACAGCTATGGCTTACTTAATTATGGTTTATTAACTGAATTCATGTGTATGCAGACTAAATAGAAAATAATATGACTTAGCAAAAGGGAAGAAACAAATCAATATGTTGCTATCTCAGTCAACTTCTTATGTAACACATCAAGAGGAATATTCTCTTTTTTGTAACAAGGGAAATATCCTTTGGGAAAGAGGGTATATTTAAGAATCATGGGCATGCTTGGTCCCTGATGAGAACCATCTAAAACTCTTTAGACTCTATTATCTACACACTTGAGACTTTATTTATTATTCTGATTTTATATCAGATCCTTCTGCCTTCAGGAACAAAGTACATGAATTGTCTGTGGAATTTATTAAGACGTGATAGCCACCAACTTGGAAGACTTGTGGATTTAATGGAGGAGGCATCTATCAAAGTCAATTCAACTTGAGGACTCAGTTTCTCGCACGGACACAGAGGTGTGTTTCACTTGCCTGCACATACAGATAGTCCTCAACTTACAATAATTCATTCACCAAACATTCAAAGTTACAACTGCATTAAAGACAGTGACTTATAACCATTGCAGCATCCCCATGGTCATGTGATCAAAATTTGGGCACTTGGCAACCAGCATTGTATTTATAATGGTTGCCGCATCCCAGAGTCATGTAATTGCAATTTGTGAGCTTCCCAGCCACCATCCAACAAGCAAAGTTAATGAGGGAAGTGGATTCACTTAACAACTGCATGATTCAATTACAACTACAGCAATTTGCTTAATCTTTCCAGCTCGGAGGCCCAGCCCAGTGCAGGGGGATGAGTTGGAGGTGCACGCATGCACGTACAACTCCATTTGTGCGAGCGGCAGGTGCACGGGCCCTCTGCTTGCCCCAAATGGAGCTTTGTGCGTGAGCAGAGGGTGCTTGAGTTTGAGTGTGAATCTCTACTTGTGTGAGCAGAAGGCACTTGCACTCGTGTGAAGCTCCACTTGTGCAAGTGGAGGGCGCTTGTGCTCACGCATGAAGCTCCACTTGCATGAGTGCAAGCGTCCTCCCTCACGCGAGTGGAGCTTCATGGGCAAGTGCATGCGCCCTCTGCTTACACAAGTGGAGCTTCGTGCGTACACTTGCCTGCTGCTCGTGCAAGGGGAGTTTCATGTGCACACGCCCATCTCTCCCGCGGCCCGGTTTCAAACAGGCCATGGCCCAGTAGTGGGCCACAACCCAGGGGTTAGTAACCCCTGCTTTAGACTATTATCAGATGTATCCTGCAAAAAAAAAATGCCTATTACCAGATGGCAACCAAAAAGCTAGAATTTTCTTTTTTTCTTGGTTATTAGATAATGATCACTCAGATTGTTGCAGCCAAGATCTATCAGCCTTTATTCCAGAGGGACTAGGATGGCATTTTTTTTCCCTACCAATTTTCATACAATTTGAAGAAAGAGAATGCTTGTATCTATGTTTCTATATAGGTAAGCATGTACTTACTAGGGCATATATGCCACTCCGTTCCAAAAAGGATTCTAAGAATAAGCAGGTTAAAACTAATAAATGAAAAACAACAACAAAATGACTAAATTACAGTTACAATCCAGTATTTCAAGAACAGTCAAAACTTTATACAAAAAAAATTAAAAATAAATCCTGATAACAAGAGGGGTTCACTATTCATTTGGTCACCACAATACAAAAAAGATGTTGAGACTCTGGAAAGAGTGCAGAGAAGAGCAACAAATGTGATCAGGGGACTGGAGGCTAAACCATACGATAAATAGTTGCAGGAACTGGATATGTCTAGTCTAATGAAGAGAAGGAGCAGGGATGACGTGAAAGCTGTCCCTGTACCTGAAGGGCTGACACAGAGAAGAGGGGGGTCAATCTTTTCTCCAAAGCACCTGAGGGCAGGGCAAGAAATTACGGGTGGACAATCATGATCATTAAAGAGAATTCCAACCTAGAACTAAGGAGAACTTCCTTGACAGTGAGAAGAATTAATCGGTGGAACGGCTTGCCTCCAGAAGTAGTGAGTGCTCTATCACTGTATGTTTTTAAAGAGGAGACTGGACAAACATTTGTCCAGAATAATCAAGTGTCTCCTACTAACACAAGGGGTTAGATTAGAAGTCTTCTATGGTCCCTTTCAACTCTGTTAATCTGTATTCTGTACTCTATTCATAACCATCACACACCCAAGGCTTTCTGGATTAACCTTTATTTTAATGCTCTTCCTAATAACCAGCAGGGTATGGATTAATTTATCATTGAGATCAGGAAATATGCTGTTTCAAGGAAGGGAGACTGAGAAGATCCCATAGTCTCTGAAGATGACATTCCTGTAGACTTAGAGGGAGCCCACTCTGGAAGAAGGTAGTCCCATAAATATCCAACTGGCAAGCCCTGAAATTTGCTTTTGAGATATGAATAAAGAGAATATTTGATGTTATCTAACTTGGGTAATAGTGGAGAGGATGGAAGGATTAGCTTATTAAATATTTAAATTATTTCATTTTAGGTAATATTGGCCAGGTTAGATATTCTGACAAATGAACCTGGCTAATACACCAACCCCCTAGATATTACCAAATCCTTACTATAATAGGCACCATGTACCATTGGGTTAATGTTGGAACTGAACAAAAGAATCCAGATTCAAACTCCAACTTGACCATGCATGATTTGGGGCCTGCCAGCCTCATCCCAACAGTCTCAGCCCAATCTCATGAAACAGTGGTAGAACTAAAATGAAGAAAGATTCGCATATATGGTTACTCATGTCATGGTCACTTCCTGTTATTGAAACACACCCTACATGGACTGCCCTTGAAGACCACCCAGAAGTTACAATTGGTCCAGAATGTGCTGGCGCACACAGTGATGGGTGTCTCTAGGTTTACCATGTAACATCTGTGTTGCATGAGCTTCACTGGCTTCCAGTTTCATTCAAGGAAATTCAAAATGATGATTATTATCTGTAAAGACCTATATGGCATGGGACCAGGTTTGTGGTCCCTAAGGACATCTGCCTGGCCTACAAGATTGAATAGCAGGGCATGATCCTAGTCCTCTCCATTAAATGCTGATGTCTTATGGGACCTAGGAAGCATGACAGCCCCTGCTCTATGGAATTCAGCAGGCTCTCTACCCTTTTAACCTTCCCAAAAGTACTTAAGTCCTGGCTTTTTCACCAAGTGCTGGGATAGGGTGAGATTGATGAGATGGACTTGTTGTGAACTGCATGTAAAAGTTTAGCTATGGTGCCAAGTTTGATTCGCGTTTTAATACCTGTGGGTTTTTTTTTATTCTACATAGATATTGTTTTATCTTTTGGATGGGAGTTACCCAGAGTTTGGTACAAAATGGACAGCTATATAAATGTTTTAAATCAATTAATCTCATTGAACTTTCCAAAGGAAAAGCTAGTGTAGGAGATGACCAGGCTGAGCCCAAAGAAGGGGGTCAAATGCGTCATAAGTCAAGAGTCCCTGCAGGCCCACAAGTTCAGCCCACATTGAATTCCTTTCTATTCTTCACTCCTGTTAATTTCCCTTGACTGTTAGTAGCTCAGATTCTTGTAGAGCGCTTAAGCTTGCAATAAATCTTTACACTCATTTGAACTACTTGAATCTCCTGATTTCCCCAGTGCTTGACAGCTAGGATATAAATGCAAAAATAAATATGTAGACTCAGAAGTGGATCCCAGAGATCCTAAGCCAATGTCTTATTTATTTACTTATTAAATGTTTATGCTATCCATCTCCGTTGTAAGGTGACTTTTAAGGTACAAGGAGAGACATCTAATTCAGGGGTCCCCAACCTATGGGCCGTGGCCCACTACCAGGCCATGGCCTCTTGGCCAATGGGCTGCAGAAATGGCTGGCCAGTGCACACTGCCCCTCACTTGCACTAGGACCCACGGCCCCATTTGTCCATGTGCGCAGTTGCGAACGGGGCCATAGCCCAGGGCAGGTGTGCACGGCCCATTTGCACATGCACAAACAGGGCCACTAGCGCCAGGCGGGGTACACATGGCCCATTTGCGCATGAATGAACGGGGCCTCTAATGCCACGCTGGTGCACGTGGCCCTGTTTGCATATGCACGCGCGCACCAATTTGAAAGCTGCTCTTCTTCCCTCCAGACCGCAAGCCTGGAAAGGTTGGAGACCTCTGATCTAATTCACAGGAAGAACAGGAAACTCTCCAAACAGTGAAAAGACATCATGTAACTTCTTCATACATATCAGGGAGAAAGTGATTACAAAGAACACTATACATTCTTTATTATTTAAAGGGAATTTTAAATATTACCCCAGCTACAGGATGGGTAATTTGTAGTCTTTGATTTGGTTTTCCCGCAGCTGTTGGCCTAATATCAAAAGCCCTTTTCAACAAATCAGGCAAGAGCCATCTGTCCTTTTCTACAGCCTGGGAGAGCGGGAGATGTCAGAATTTTAAAAAGAAGCCAAAGAGAATGGATAATCTGTCTTAAATCTGGCCCTGGTCCCACACATCCTGGCTGCAGCCCTGCCCACCACTGGCCTCCAGCCTAGGTGCTTTTTTTTGGGGGGGGGGTGGATTTGAAATAGCTAAAGTAGCATTTGATGGAAATTTTCAGCTTGGGATCACATGCAGAGTTCCTGTTTTCTCATTCCAAACTTCTGTGCAGAGCTGAGGATGGATGAGATGGCTTAAAAGGCTCTTTCCAACTCTGCACTTCTATTTCCCATTTAGTTGATGAGGACAAATCCACCCTGCAGCCTTCTGGCTATGGTCTCATTTCCTTCATCTAGAAAATTGCTAATGTTTTGTAGAAGATGCAAGTGGAAAAAAATATGAATACCTTTTATGTTCCACCTCACCACCAGTACTCCTTAACTTACAACCATTCATTTATTGACCATTCGAAGTTACATTTATTGACCATTCGAAAAAAGTGATTTATGACTATTTTTCACATTTACGACCATTGTGATAATCTTCTGTGACCTTCTGAGAAGCAAAGCCAGATTTAGAATAGAATAGAATAGAATAGAATAGAATAGGATAGGATAGGATAGGATAGGATAGGATAGGATAGGATAGGATCTTGGAGGTCTTCTAGTCCAGCCCCCTGCTCAAGCAGGAGAACCTATACCATCTCAGAGAAATGACTGTCCAGTCTCTTCTTACAAACCTCCAGTGATGGAGCACCTACAATTTCTGGAGGCAACCTGTTCCACTGGTTAATTGTTCTCACTGTCAGGAAGTTTCTCCTTAATTCCAGGTTGCTTCTCTCTTTGATCAGTTTCCAACCATTATTTCTCGTCCTTCCCTCTGGTGCTTTGATGAACAACCTGGCCCCCTCTGCCTTGTGGCAGCCGCTCAGATACTGGAACACTGCTATCATGTCTCCCCTATTTCTTCTTTTCTTTAGACTAGCCAAACCCAAGTCCCGCAGCCATTCTTCGTATGTTTTAGTCGCCAGGCCTTTGATCATCTTAGTTGCTCTTCTCTGAACTTTTTCCAAGGTCTCAACATCTTTTTTGTAGTATGGTGACTAAAATTGGTTGAAGTATTCCAGGTGTGGTCTCACTAGGGTTTTATAAAGCAGTACTAACACAACAATCATGTTTCTAAGAATTGCAATGATAAACTTAACAACCGCCGCAAAAAAGTTTGTAAAATGGGGAAAAATTTACTTAACAACTGTCTCACTTAGCAATGAAAATTCTGGGCTCAGTTGTGGTCATAAGTCGAGGACTACCTGTAGAAGAGTCATATCTACAATCCTGCCCATTTTGGATTCTGGCCTTGATCGCATTAGCTAAGGTAACCTCTCTTCTTGGCTTAAGTTTAAATTCTCCATTCTCTTGGGAAATGCCAGTCCTCTCACCTTCAGGACGAATTTGATGTTCTTACTTGATAGCTTCTGACAACTCAAGCAAGCATGCTATTATCTCATAAGATTTTGATTGCATTTGATTTAAAATATTTTTTTCATTTAATTCAAGCAGAACAAGCTGGATCCCATCTAAGTTATGTCAGCGCTGCATCGGCTACTTGACAGCATTTGAAAACAGCTTCATCTGCATGGAACTTTAACATCTGGATGGAGTGTAGGCCATCTTTATATGAATCTGTTTTTAAATAATCATAATTGGGGTGACCCATATTCGAGAAAGGTCAAGAGCTGCATAATAATTCCCCATTCTAATGCCAAATAAGTGACATTCCACATAAAATATATCTGTCATGCTCTTTCTTTTAGGAGGTTACACAAGAAGGGAATAAAAAATATGAAGTCATATAAATCAATATGAAATTGTCAGATGCAAGAAGTCAGGAATCAGGATAGAATTCAGAAGTATTACTAGTTTATTTCATGCTACCTATACACAAGAATCTGAACTACTAATGATCAAGGTGAATTGGTGCCATATAAGAGTCAAAGGGTGCTGGACTTTGATATTTTATTAGGGAGAGTTTATAGAGACTTCAAACTGATTATGTGTTTGACCCCACCCTTGGGCCCAGTTTGGTCATCTCCTGCAGAAATGTAGCTCAAATTAGATTATATAAATCGATTGTCTATTTGTGATACCTCTTCATACCTTTCTACTCTTGCAAGCCATTATTATGTTGACCATAACAATATGCATCGTCACCTCTGCTTTTTATACTTCTAACCTCTCTCTTTTGGAAGATCTTATTAGCTCCATTCAGCAATGGCTGTCTTGGTATCATCCCATTTACTCTTAAATCAAAAGAATCATAGGACTGGAAAAGGATCTTGGAGATCTTTTTAGTCCAATCTCATGTCCAAGGCAGGAGTTCTTATTGTATCTCAGACAAATTATTGACCAATCTTTTCTTGAAAACCTCCAGCAATGGAGCACCCACAATTTCAGGAAACAAGTGATTCCATTGATTAATTGTTCTCACTGTCAGGAAACTCCTCTTATTTCCAGGTTGGATCTCCCTTTGACAAGCTTCCATCCATTGCTTTTAATTCTGCCCTCAGGTGTTATGGAGAATAAATGGACTCCCTCTTCCTTATGACATCCCTTCAAGTATTGGAAGATAGCTATCATATCTCTCCTACATCTTTTCTTTCTTAGGCTAAACATACCTAGTTCCTTTAGCTGTACATTGTATGATTTAGCCTCCACACCCTTTATCATCTTGGTTGCTCTTCTCTCCACATTTTCTGGGCCTCAGCATCTTCTTTATTTTCTATCCAAGAATTAGTGTGTTATGGTGGAATAGAAATCCTATCTATCTCTCTGTGTCATCTTTCTATCTCTCTATAAACTCCATTTTTATGACCATGTAATTCCTTAATTCAGGGTAGAGTCAGGGTGACTGGATGGAGCTGAGCATTTACTGACCTGGTGCCCTTCCTGACGCCACATGGAGTTTGCAGCAAATATTTTTTCCTTTGTGCTCTAGGAGAGAAACATCTGCCTCTATCTAGGATTGAACTCTCAACCTTCTGACTGGAAGGTGAGTGTCTTCACTACTAGGCCACCACACTGCTCATCCATCCATCCATCCATCCATCCATCCATCCATCCATCCATCCATCTATCTATCTATCTATCTATCTATCCTGCAATTTTATCTTCATTCAGTCTTCTTATGTCGAATCCATTGGTTACTCACTTTTGTATTCAGCCCACATTCATTCATTCATTCATTCATTCATTCATTCATTCATCATTCATTCATTCATTCATTCATTCATTCATTCATTCCCCATTTCTTCTTGATTCTAACTTCCTGTTTTACCCCAAATAGTTCTTAACTATCTCATTCTTTTACTTTCAACATACTTTGATGTTTCTCCTGACATAGCCTATTCTTGCTCCTCCATACGAAAGTGGGAAGAAGCCCTCTCTTATATACAACCATTTTCCCTTTGTTGCATTTTCTGTGACACTTTAATATCCTGTTTTGTGAAATTGTAAAAACAAAACAAAACAAAACAAATTGCTATTAATTATGAGTGCAAGAAATTATGCAGGCTAACGTAAAATAGTATTAGAGAGTTTTATCTGGGAAGGCTCCAAAAGCATATTGTTTCAATGCAGAAAGCTCAAGATTCTTCTAAGTAGAAAAACTGAATCACAACCAAGGTTATAATCTTTAACATGCAGGCAAGCATTGCTAGTTTCAATAAAAATGGTTTTTTAAGCATGTTTGTTCTTCTAAAAGCGTGGTTATTGCTGCTTGGCCTGTAATTACATTTTTGTTGTTGAATTGATTTATTGTATCTTTCAATTTGAATAAAAATATGTGTTGGGAATCAGTCCTTTTTCCTCTTTATGTTTACATTAAGTACATTTGCTGTGTGTGAAACTACTTTATCCTGGGCTGTTTTCATTTCATTATATCTTCCTACTCCTATAAACCTCATAACATTAAAAACAAATATGGAGCACCCTAAGTCAGTCAGTGCCTAAGTCAGTCAGTCTCATAAAAAAGGGCAAAACCATGAATCTGCACTACAGATAGTCTTCAGTTAATGACTGCACTTGGGACTGGCAACTCAGTCGTTAAGCAGAAAAATCACATGACCATGATGAGCTAATGCCTTCACTTCTTTTGGTTGTTAAACAAAGTGCAGTCACTAAGTGAAAAACCACATGACCACAACTTAACAATTTTACTTTCGCCTTTTCTATGAACTCTTGCTTGTCACAAGCTGGTTTCAAAGCACACAAATGGCAATCACCTGACTGTGGGACACTGTGACAGTTCTAAATGTGAAGATCAGTCACAAAGCTGTTTTTTAGTACCATTGTAACTTTGAATGGCCACTGTGTGAAGCAGTCAGTAAATGAGGACTATTCTGTCCTGCCAAACTACTGCACACCCTGTGGGGGAAAATCTTCACCAGTTCTCAATTTCATGCCAAATAAAATCAATTGCTAGCTAGACTCATCTATGTATTTTTAGTTCTGTGTGTTTACTTTTGTTTGTTTGATCTAGAATAGGTTTTCTTAACATTTTTGGATCACATGGTAAAACCCAATGGACAGGGTAAAATCTACAGACTCTTTTCCAGAAAAAAATATTTAAATATATAAAATTCACAGATATAGATTGTAATAAAAAGAAAATCACTGGTTCTTAAATGTACCTATCAAATGTTAACAATAATTGAACTAATTTTAGATAGTGAAATTTAGAATAGAATAGAATAGAATAGAATAGAATAGAATAGAATAGAATAGAATAGAATAGAATAGAATAGAATAGAATAGAATAGAATAGATGTTGGAATGGACCTTGGAGGTCTTCTAGTCCAATCCCCTGCTCAGGCAGGAAACCCTATACCATTTCAGACAAATGGTTATCCAATCTCTTCTTAAAATCTTCCAGTGTTGGAGCGTTCAAACTTCTGGAGGCAAGTCATTCCATTGATAAATTGTTCTAACTGTCAGAAAATTTCTCCTTAGTTCTAGGTTGCTTCTCTCTTTGGTTAGTTTCCATCCATTGCTTCTTGTCTTGTCTTCAGGTGCTTTGGAGAATAGCTTGACTCCCTCTTCTTTGCGGCAACCCCTGAGATTTTGGAACATTGCTATCATGTCACCCCTAGTCCTTCTTTTCATTAAACTAGACATACCTAATTCCAGCAACTGTTCTTTATATGTTTTAGCCTCCAGTCCCCTGATCATCTTTGTTGCTCTTCTCTGCACTCTTTCTAGAGTCTCAGCATCTTTTTTACATCGTGGTGACCAAAACTGGATGCAATATTCCAAGTGTGGCCTTACCAAGGCATTATAAAGTGGTATTAACACTTCACGTTATCTAGGCCTAGACTTGCTGTTGTTGAAGTTAACACATAGTTTTGAAGTCCAGAGCCCAAAAATGACTTAGTTGCCTACATTCATTCTGGAATGAAAAGCAAGATTTCAATTAGGAGTTTGTAAAAATAAAGTTGCAATTTTTCCACATCCCATTCGTTGGATCCAATGAAATTCCATTTTGCTCTGGCAATTGTCTCTTCTCCTACAAGCTCATAACTCTAAGAATTTAATTAAGTTAATTAAATTGTTGCTATTGGCTTTACTAGAGCCATGGGTAAAAATCCCAGGCTAGAATGAATGAATGAGGAAAAAGAAGTGAGACAAGCTGCTTAGCTACAAAACCATTATTCCTACTGTCTTGAGAATACTACTGAGAATAGTCAAAGTGAAAGTATGAGTTTTCCTAATACCTCTAATCTTGGTTATAATCTACAGCTGTGCCTGAAATGAGAGACAGGAGGACTAGATTTTGAACAATGTCTAGAGCAGTGACGGCGAACCTTTTAGAGACCGAGTGCCCAAACTGCAACCCAAAACCCACTCATGCATCGTCGGGTGCCGGGTGGGCGTGGCTGTGGTGGTAACAGCAGACTGGGTGGGACTAAAAAGTTCAACCAATCAATTCCAACTTTGCAAGATCTTTTTTTTCCCTGCAAGAAGTTGAAATTGACTGATTGATTGAACCTTTTTTTTTTTTTGGTACATGGCGGTGGAGGCCTAAAGCGAAAAGGTTTTATAAAACCCAGCTGAAGGCCTAGGACTGGGGCGACGCCGCGCGTGCCCACAGAGAGGGCTCTGAGTGCCGCCTCTGGCACCCGTGCCATAGGTTCGCCACCACTGGTCTAGAGACAGTGCTTAGAATGGATTCGGTAGGCTGTGGTTTGAGGGACATCAACATTTGTGTTGTGACTGCTTAAGCGGGTGCAACACAGGAATTTGTAGCCTGGATGATGATGATGATGATGATGATGATGATGATGATGATAGCCTGGATGATGATGATGATGATGATGATAATAATAATAATAATAATAATAATAATAATAATAATAATAATAATAATAATAATAATAATAATAATAATAATAATAATAAAGTTGGAAGGGACTTTGGAGGTCATCTAGTCCAACCCCCTGCTCAGGCTGGAAACCCTATACCATTTCAGACAAATGGCTGCCCAGTCTCTTCTTAAAAACGTCCAGTGTTGGAGCATTCACAACTTCTGGGGGCAGGTTGTTCCACTGATTAATTGTTCTAATTGTTTTAATTTTCATAGGCTTCGCACAGATTGCTTCAGAACCCACCATGTAGCAGGAAATAGCTTTGATCTACTTTTGTATTGGAAAAAACTGGCATTCAGTCAGAGGTCTGAGATGTGATATCTGTGCAATGAAGAGACCACCATATGGTGAGGTTTGGACTGCTGCAGAGACATATTTTCCCCTGTAAACTATAGAGCAGGGGTCTTCAAACTTGGTCCTTTTATGATTTGTGGACTTCAACTCCCAGAATTCCTCAGCCAACATGCCTGGCTGAGGAATTCTGGGAGTTGAAGTCCACAAGTCATAAAAGGACCAAGTTTGAAGATCCCTGCTATAGAGACCACGTTAAATTGGACCATATTCAAAACCTGATGGATCTCATTGGATTCTAGACAGTTCTGAGGATATTTTCTCAAGCCTGGTGAAGTTTGTGATAATTTTTTAAGCTTAATCCCTGCAAATAGTTTCCATTAACTAGAACATGAGGTTGCCATGTCTAGCAACACAATTTTGGTTTGCTGACTAGGGAATTCTGGGAGTTGAAGTCCCCAATCTTAAAGATGGACTTTAAGGTTGAACACTCCAATGTAAGATAAGCAAGTCAATGTCTATGTTTCCCCACAGGGAAAGGAAAACCCTCAAAACTGAAAGTTTCAACTAGCCAGCTAGTAAATCTTACACTGAGCAATTTATGTTTCAGGATCAGAATTCACTTGAAGCCAGCACAAAATGTCTTCAGCCCAATTCTTAGAGTCCTCACTTCCTAAGTGATCTTCATGTAAGAGAACTAAACTTGTGACATGAACTAAACTTGTGAGATGTAATGAGTGAATATTAGAATTAACAATGAAGGTACTAAAGTCTTTAAGAATCAACTATCAACAATAAAGGAACAAGCAGCCAAGAAACACAATCAGACCAGCATTGACTTGTCTACAAAGATCAGAATCCTAGAGGCAATGGTTTTCCTTGTAATGCTCTGAGGCAGTAAAAATTGGACTTTGTACAAGCAGGATAGAAAGAATATTAATGCTTTTATACTTTGGTATTGGAGAAGACTTCTGAAAATAACATGGATAGCCAAGAACATGAATAAATTGATCATAGAATAATTCAATCTAGAGTTCTCAATTGGAGGACAAGTAACCAGGCTCAAGTTATATTTTGGACATATTATGCAAAGACTAGCTAGAGTGGAAGAAAAGGGTAGAGAGAGCAAGATGGATTAGTTATAGCAGTAATGGATGCACCATTTGAAGATTTGAATGACCAGATTGGGGAAAGATCAACATGGTATGAGCATGAGAAATGGTAAAGAGGTGGCATGATCTACTTTTCTCTTTCTCTTCATAGACAAGCTAAATCCCTTACACCCATGCTTAGAAAGGGTTACCTAATAAGTTTCACAGATTATATCTTATAATTACTTTCACTGTTGAGCTTCCTATCTGTATTATGGCTTGTAACAATTAAGATAAAGAGGACAACATGTACCCTCCAGTGCAACCCGTGGAGAAGGGAGGATAAGTAACAGTCCACTAAGAAGAATGTTCTAATTAAGTTATCTTTGGCAGTCAATCAACTCTCTGGGCTGCAATCAAGTCACTGATGAGATGTGCCCTCAGACCTTATCTGGGGTTGTGCTATTAACATCCCCTCTATACCACATATATAATATGCATCAGCCAGCTAGGGTCCATTTGCTGTCATTTTAGGGTTTCTTGAGAAATATACTATTTCTACTTCTATTGTACTTCTTGTATTTTGTGATTTTCTCCAGTTCTAGAGTCTGGGATGTTGTATGGCAGATGCTTGTCTCTTTGAATTCTAAAGTCCCAGAGCATTTTAGCTTCTCCATTTTCTATTACTTTATTCTGTGGTCCCACCAGTTCTTGTTTGCAGGCATTATTATTAGGGTTATTATTGATTTGATCGGTATGGCTGTCCATCTCATCTAAGAGACTCCGAGAAACTCACAACTGGCAAAGGACAATGCAATAAAAACAAGTTAAAAACCACTGTACAAACATATAAAACTCATCCACAATCAATTTAAAACTGATAATTGTGATCAGTGGCAGAATTCATCTTAAGACCACCTAAGACAGATGTTGAAAGAGCTCCCTACCATTTCCAGACTCCAGTGGTGGAGTCATGTCTTCAGGGCCTTCTTAAAGGCTGGGAGGGTTGGGGCCAAATCTGACGTTCCACAGGGCAAAGCCATAGCAGAAAAGTCTCTCTTCCCAGGTCTCACCAGATAATACTCTTTCATAGATGGGAATTATACTTACCTAATGCTTCCACCTTCCACTTTCCCTACAACAAAAGCCCTGTCAGGTAGCTTGGGCTGAAAGAGAGTGATCAGCCCAAAGTCACCCAGATGGCTTTCATGCCTATGGGAGAACTAGAACTCACAGTCTCCTGGTTTCTAGACCAGCACCTTAGCCACTACACCAAACTGGCTCTCCTTTCACATCAATCCCTTTTCTCTGAGCTATTGTGGGCAGAAAGACAAGGATCTGTAGAAACAAAACAGCACAGATGGATCCCAGTTGTGCTTTAAAATGTGTTATGGTGCATTTGTTTGGTTGTATGGAAAAAATCCAAAGCAGTTTGCTGAGAAGGAGAACATCTGCAGCCTCCAAGTTATACTTCCCTTGCAAAGACCGCAGAACTGAATGTAATGTCAGCTGAACCCTGGAACCTGGAAAGCAGGAGAAGGTGAGAATTCCAGCCAGTGTGAAAGCATTTCAGACTTTCATTGTTGCAAAGGGCAACCACCTTTTCTGGCTTAAGTTACACCATAGATCAGGGGAGTCAAACTGCCGGGACGCGGTCCAGATGCATCACAGCGAAACCACGCCCACCCCATTGCTGGCAATGGCAAAAAAGTCATGATACGTTGTGACACATCACATGACATTGCGAGTTTGACACCCCTGCCCTAGATGGTTTTTGATTAAGTAAGCTGGAGCATGAAATAAATCAGCACAGAGGAGAGCTTGAACACAGAGGATATTCTAACAAGCTTACCTATACCCAATCATTTGTCCAGACCATGGCTGAACACTAGATACAGGTAGCCCTTGACTTACCTGTACGCAATTACAGTCATTCAGATATGATGGTCATTAAGCAGACCATCACCTAACCATACCTGATTTTGACCTTTTTTTGCAGCAGAGGTTAAGTGAACAGGGCAGTCATAAAGTGAACTCATTGTTCATTCTGGGTGCTTTTTGCCAGAAAGCAGAAGTAAATGTCAGTTTGTGGCAAAAACATCATAAATCATGGTCAAATGACTATAGAATGTTGCAAGTGGCCATAAATGCAAGCCAGTGGCCAAGCACCCAAAAAGCAGTCACATGATCATGGGGGGGGCAATATTAATAGCAGTAGCAGTGCAAATACTGCATTCTGACCACTGCACCACCATGGCTCCTTGCAACCCTTGTAATTTCAAATCTGGGTTGTGAATATTTTTTTCAGGGTCTGTTGTAAGGGCGATCAATTGCTAAACAACTGGTCGTAAGTTGAGGACTCTCTCTCTCTCTCTCCTAGTTCATACCTAGATTCTTGAAGATCTTGGATAGAGCTTTTTATTATGTTCTGCTGATTAGTATTACAGTGTACGCTAGAAATACAAGGTTATTGGGATGATAAAGCCTGGAACTCTGACATAAGCCTTAACAAACTTCATGTTATAGGTCATGCCATAAAATCCAGTGCTGATCTTTGCTCAGAGTCTGACCTCCTCTCTTTAGGCACTTCCAGTGAAAAAGAATCCATGTCCTGAGGAATTCTGTTTCACTATTGAACAGCTCTTAACATTATAATGTG